>NC_139021.1:48085612-48189173 GCF_964662115.1 Mustela nivalis
TATTTGACAGAGAGAGAGTGAGAGAGCACAAGCGAGGTGCGAGCGCACAGGCAGGGGAAGAAGCAGAGGGAGAGGGAGAAGCAGGCTGCCCAGTGAACAAGCAGCCCAACTTGGGGCTTGATCCCAGGACTCCAGGATCATGACTGGAGCTTAAGGCAGACGCTTAACCATCCTTCTACATTTCTATCATGAAGCCCATATGCTTTTCCTTAGCCGTGGACATTCTCTTCTTTTAACAATATTCCATCAGCAGAGTGCCTGGGTGGCTCAGTCGGCTAAGCCTCTGCCTTTGGCTCATGATCCTGGGGTCCTGGGATCAAGTCCTGCATCAGGCTCTCTGCTCAGCAGGAACCTGCTCTTCCCTCTCCCTCTGCAGCACGCCTGCTTGCATTTTGTCTCTCTCTGTCAAATAAATAAAATCTTAAAAAAAAACCCAACAAAATAAAACAATATTCCGTCAGCAAATTGAACATAAGTAAGTCCCCTGTTCATGGCACTGACAGATGAGCCCCAAATAACATTAGCTGAAGCACGGTGAAAAGAAGATATGTAAAAACATACCTTAATGACAGAAGTATGTTAGAAAAAAAAATCATTTCTTAAAAGCATTTAAGGTAAAAGCTTGTTATCTGGAAAACCTCCCTTTGGGATAACCCCTTAGTCCCCAAACCACCAGATAACAGTATTCTTGTTCTGTGATAGGAGGAAAGGAGCCTGGCAGGTGAATAGCTCCACTCCCAGGGCTCCCGACGATCATCAAGCCTCTGAATATAAGCTGAAATTCTTACAACACGTTTCTTGTTTTGAGAGTTACCTCCTCCATCTTTTTTAAAGTTAATTTTTAGGAAGAAATCACATTCAGGAATTATAACATAGAATCAGCCTTGAGGTGGAAGGCTTAAAAGTCTTTTATTTTCATTGATTTCAGTTTTTACTGCAATTGGGTGGGGGTTTGTTTAATATTTCCTTAATTATTTCGGGTAAGTCAGATGATACTTGAAATCAGAGGTCACAAACTGGAAGCCCATGGATAGAATTTGATTTACAGATAGTTTTGTCTTTGTGTTTCCACTCTCTTACAATTTTTAGATTTTAAAAAACAATATTTAATTTTGAAAATTTGGAGAAAGAACATCAATTTATGTTTTATTTAAACTCACTAATTTTTACACATTTTGTGCATTTGCTTTTCTTTCTCTTTCTTTCTACACATACACACCCCACCCCGGTTTTTAATTTTTTTAAATTTTTATTCATTTTTATTTTTTTATTATTATGTTCAGTTAGCCAACATATAGTACATCATTAGTTTTTGATGTAGTGTTCAACGATTAGTTTTTCATGTTTTTTTAAAAATGTTTAATAATAGATTGCATATATCCTTTCCTTTTACTCCCTAAGACTTCAGTGTGCATTTTCTAAGAACAATGATAACTCTAATACAGTGATAAGTTCTATAACCCCAGTATAATAATCAAATTTTAGAAAATTTAGCATGCATGTATTTCTCATATCTATGTTCCATATTCCACTTTTATCTAGTTATCCTGGTGATGTTTCCTAATGCAGCAGCCCTCAAGGTATAACCCAGACCAGGATCACATTTTGGCTTTCATTGTCTTGTCTGTTTAGTTTCCTCAGTCTGGAACAGTTCCTCAGCTTTCCTTTGGTTTCACATATTCCCTTGTGATGACATCTACCACATGTTTGAAGAATTCTGGCCAGTTATTTTTATACAGTGTCACTCAGTTTGGGTTTTTCAAATCTTTCCTTGTGATTGGATTTTAGTCCTGCCTTTTTGGTGGGAATGTGACAGAAGGGATGTTGGGTCTTCCTAAGGGAATCATGTCTGGCAGAAGATGGTGAGGTGCCCTTCCTCAGTGATGTCAATTCTGGCAACCTTAGCAGGGTCTTGTCTATTTTCTCCATTATATTATTACTATTTTCCTTTTTGTGATTAATACATAATTTGGGGGGAGACATTTTGACACCCTAAGAGTCCTCTTCCTTATCGGACTCCCTTCCTCACCACGACTGAGCATCCATTAATGATTCTTGCCTAAAGATTTTTTTTTCCTTATGATAGTCATAAAGTGATGAATTTCCAATTTCAGTATTTCTTCTCTATCTTAGTCAGCAGTAGACTATAAGGAAGTCAACTTTCTTTTTCTTTTTTGTCTTTTTTTTTTCCTCCTTTCGCCACTCTTTCTCTTTCTAATCAGTATGAACTCATGGATTATTTTTTATTCAGTTTTATTTTTTAAATTTTATTTATTTATTAGAGAGAGAGGGGGGACAGAGAGCATATATTTGGGGTGGGGGGAGCACCAGAGGGAGAGGGAGAAGCAGGCTTCCCGCTGAGCAGGAAGCCCAGATGAGGAGCTCTATCCCAGGACCCTGATCATGACCTGAGCTGAAGGTCTTAACCACCCAGGCGCCTCTTACTCAGTTTTGGTTTAATCCATTGGTTTTCATTTATTTTGATTCTCAAGTTGTCCCAGATCTGTCCCCTTCAAACTGCCTACCTGGGTCCTTTTGATTTGCTTAGTTAGTTAGTAACTTGCACTCCTTTATATTCTGGCACAAGATGTGCTAAGACTTGTCTTGTACTTTCCTTGCATCAGTCCCAGAAGCAGCCGTTCCTAAAGTAAACAAAAAATTTGTTCTTCTTAGTGTAGAATGATATTTAGAAAAGTTTGAACTCTGATCTGAGCATTAGGCTCATTGCTTCTGGAATGTACTTTTTTTTTTTCAAGGTCTTTCAGTAGTTTTTGGCTATCTGTTGCTGTATAACAAACCACCCCAAGCCATAATGACTTGAAACAACAGCTTATTAAGGTCTCTTACAGTTGTGTATGTTGACTGGGCTCAGCTAGGCATATCTCACTTAGGTTTCTTAAGCAGTTATAGTTCAGTGGTGGCTGGGGCTAGAGTTGTCTAGAGGTTTGTCTGGAATTGACCTCCAAAGCTTGGCAGTTGAAGCTGGCTGTCAGTTGAGAGCTCAACAGGACTTTCTACCAGAACACCCCTATGTGGGCTCTTCGGGCAGCTTAGCCTATAGCATGGTGGGTGGATTCTGAGAGGAGGTATCTCAAGAGTAAAAGAAGGAAGCAGAACTGCCTCTGCTCTTACAGGCAAAGTCTGGAACTGGCCCCATGTCCCTTCCTAACAATTCTATTGATGAGAGTAGACACAGATAAGCCCAGATTCAAACAGATGGAGACATAGGGACCACCTCTCTTGTGCATGTGCAGGGAGAGAAGAGGTTGAGAGGAGCCATCTTTGGAAACAAACTACCATATTTATACTGGAAATGATGAATTTATCCTGATACCTCCCATTTTCTTCCAACCCCACAATGATCTCCCTGTTTGTATCTCCCTTCTCAGTTGTTCAACCAGATAAGACATAACACAGGATTGCCGCACACGTTTCACTATGAAAAACAAACAAGTTTCAAAGAGATCAAGATTTGTTTGCAGTTCTTGCTTTTTTAGACTGAAGGTTTATAATTTAAATCTTCATACAGCTTTACCATGTTCTTGTTTGTTCAATTTTGTACTTTTTGTTGCTGTTATAAATGTTGCTCTCTCTTTTGTTGCTGTTACAAATAGGATTTTATCTTATATAATAGTGTCAAAATTGTATTTATTTGCCCACTCACTATTTCTTAATAGATTGCTTATGGATGTTTTTGTTGGAAATGCACTATTTCACACTCTTCACCATTACCCATTATCTTAGATCTAGCCTGTTATTTGGCTAACTCCTAATGGCGCTTGTGTTTTTTTCAACCATTGAAAGAAATTTTTTTTAATTGTTTTACAAAGAACCTGATATAAGTAGTTTTAGTATGTGAAGAAATTATCCATAATGCAAAGCTCATCCCAATATAGGTGTTTAACAAATTTAATTTTTATAGGTACATTTTCTAAATAAGTGCACTGACCTCATAATTAATTCATTTTCATCCAAGGCATACATTTGGCCACCTGGTACTGCCCCCAAGTTAAGCAATGGGTCTTGTAATTTGAGAGATTCTCTGAGCTAATACAATAATAATTACATATTGCATGTGTATTAAATAAGAACTATTATGATAAACTTTGCGTAAAATGTCTTCATACCTTGGCATTTACAACCCCAGTATCTACTAAGAAAGAAGTTTACATCAGAATTTCCCACCTGTCCCAATTTTAGCTCATTTAAAAAGTAAGCAAAATTGGTCCTTGAATACAAAAGACATTCATAATAAATAACTCTTGAATACTCTATTAATGGGCAAGGATCTGAAGCAATTATCTAATCATCTTAATTTTGAAACATTTGTAGTATGGTGTTTTTTAACACCAACTAATTCTCCAATTCTCTAACATCAACTGGGTGTCTCACAATTCAATTTAGTTCTGACACTACCTTCCTGGAGTTAACATCAGATCTCACAAATTAAAGGGTTCAGTCCCAAAAGGCACCCCTACTTTTGACACCAGTCACCAGTCCCAGGTCTCTCATTCTTCTGATTGACTGGCTGTAAATTGTGGACTCCCACCCAGGTTTGATAATTTGCTATGATGGCTCACAGAACTCAGGAAAACACTTCACTCATGTTGACAAGTTTATTATAAAGGGTACAAGTCAAGAACAGCCAAATGGAAGAGATGTATAGGGCAAGGCAGTGGGGAAAGGAGCAAGAGCTCCCGTGCCTTCTCCAAGTGTGCTACCTTCCCAGAACATCTCTGTGTTCATCAACTTAGAAGCAATCCAAATCTTGTCCCAGAGCTTTCCCAGAGAGAGCTCAGTGTGCAGCAAACCTTCCCCTTCCCAAGACGCAGGTGGGTAGGGCTAAAAATTCCAACCCTCTAATCTCCTGCTCTGGTGATCAGGCCCATCCTGAGGTTATCTAGGGGCCCCATCCTAAGTCATTACTTTATAAACTCAGGTGTGATCAAAAGAGGTTTGTTATGAATAGCAGAAGGCATTCCTATAACTCAGGAAATGCCAAAGGTTTTAGGAGCTCTGTGCCAGAACTCAGGACAAAGACCGAATATATTTCTTCTTACATGAAAGCAGGTATTTCACATATAAACTACGGCTTTTTTGGATTTTTTCCATAAGTAACAGTGGAGAGAAAAAACAAAGTGGGAGACAAATATGAATAAACAGAAAGGGAGAAAATGAGAAGAGAAAGTATGTAGAGATGAAGGAGAAAAAGAGCAAGGTGGAGAAAAGCATTCACATGCTTTAGGCAACTTGTAAAACTTCTTACAACATCCCACAGATTTCACAGAATTCATCTCAAGTTGGAATTGGTTTTAACTCTGTGTATTAATTGTGATTAAAGTTCTGATCATTTTGAATTATTTTCTCTTTCTTTTAATGATGATGGCAGTGATAATGATAATTCATCTTTTTGAAAGATGCTGTCTGCTTATTGTTAAGATGTATATGAGACTTACTATAAACTTTGATGACTAAGTATTTTTATAAACATGTAGTTTATTTTCTTAATATTGGAAAAGTCACAGGTAGCTCTGACTACTATAAGAAAACGAGTTAAGTCCTTGAAACTTAATGAAATGATTCAGGAACCTTTAATACAAGGCAATTATTTCAGGGAAGTTGAGCTATTATAATCATTCATTAACCAACTGTAGAATGGTTCAGTGAAGTTTTCTGTAGGAAATACCCAGCCACCAGAGTCACATTACTAAGTTACATAAATAAACAAAACAAATTTGCCTGGGGCTGGCTTGTCAAGTATTTAGTTCAATAAGGAAACATCACTTTAAAGTGTCTAAAATAGCTCCCAGAGGTAAATCCAGGAACACAAGAATAATGAAAATAAGAACAGCTCTTCTCATTTGAAAGAAAACTTGATTAATTGCTTCTTCTCAGGTAGAGTCTCTAGAGGACAAATGAGTAAGAACCAGTGTCTCTTGGGAGAAATATATTTGGGCAAATTTCTGTGATTACCAGTGTAGCAGTAAAATGTTTTATTCTTATTGACTTTCTAAATAATTTCATCTGTCTCCTTCATTGCCATGTGATTCCAAGAAGAGATATCTAACAATTAATTCAAGGAGTCTGAATTTATATTGAATTTGATCTCAGATCAGTAGGAAAATCAGTGAGAAGGGTGGGCAATGAGACCCCCCAAAATAAAGACATCAACAACAACACTAGTAGCTACCATGTATTGTGTGGTTTGTAGGTGTCAGGCATTATTAAGTCTTTTACATAAACTTTCTTACCTTTCTCCTCCCCAAACCCTGTATGATAGATAAAACCAGAGAATCTCTAGAGGTAAGACTTTCCTTTCTGGTCTACAGAGCTGCAGAGGAATTTGTCTAATCTTCAGCATTTACAGATCCAGTAATTTTTAAGAAAGTCTTTCAAACATATTATTTTTTTCTTTGAAGGCCATTCTTCATACCAAATAATCTACATTTTTCTCTTCTCCTGTCTTCTTAATAATAGAATTTGCCACCACCCCTATAGATGTGATTTTCTGAAATGTACACAGAAATTCAATGGCATCATGACTGAGGAGGGGGAAATCACTTCCCTTGTTCTGGACTGTAAAATATTATGTATATTGCTTAGACTATATTAATTGTTGGCCTAACCTTATCACATTATTCACTGTTTTTAAGTTTTGATGGCAACTATAACACCAAATGGATTTTCAAATGTGAACTTTTGAGCTATGACCATTTATCTTAATTCTGTGATTATTATTTTTTTTAAAGATTTTATTTATTTATTTGACAGAGAGAGAGAGAAATCACAAGTAAGCAGAGAGGCAGGCAGAGAGAGAAGGGGAAACAGGCTCTCTCCTGAGCATAGAGCCCGATGTGGGTGTTGATCCCAGGACCCTGAGACTATGACCTGAGCCAAAGGCAGAGGCTTAACCCACTCAACCACCCAGGCGCCCCTCTAATCCTGTGATTATTGATGGGAGGAATTTTTAATTTATCTTTTGCTATGTACTTTATATATTTATTTGTGTCATTGTATTTAATATATAACATTTATATATTATTTATATAGCTATCTTGTATGATATATAAAAATAAGTTTTATTTTGTATTTTACTTGTTTACATATTTAAATGCTGTATATATTTGCCTTATTAAATTTTATCATATTAGGTCTGTTTATTGTAATCTTAAAATCCATTTCTCTAACATATTTTATTTCCTTCTGCCCTCATGTCATGTCAAGTTACTTGTTTAGTGAATTTGCCAATTTTCAAGCATTATATTTATGTCCTCACTGAAGTCACTGACACCAAAACTTTACACACACATACACAAACACACAGTTTTGGGTAGAACAATGGAACTATGCCATTATAAAACCCCACTCAAATTTAGATTTTTTTGTTAATCAGTCTTTTGTTTGTATTACTATGTTGATAGCAGTATCCTTTGTCAGCTACCTTGCTAAAACCCTCATCAAAAATAGAAAACCTTTCTTAGTTAACATTAATGAGTACTTCCTAAGTATTCCATAAAGCATATTTGTTAAAAAGTTTTGTGTGAGAGACTGATACCAAGGTCACCAAACTATAGAGTTTATATCATCATCGATCTTTTTTTTTCAAATTCAGAAAAGTAATACCCTTTCTCCTATCTCTGAATACCTTTTGTGAGAACATTTCCTTAAAGACCATGGACAATAGTTTGATGTTTAATGTTTTCATTGTACCCTGGGAGAGAATTCATCTAGGAGACAAGATCATTTAGAATAAAAAAAAGTGTTCTCTAAACATTTCCTTCCTTAATTTCTGCTGTAATTTCATTGCATTATTTTTAAGTTTCCTTCAGCATTCCATAATCACCTCCTTGATAGAACAAAGAGAGAAAATGCTGGAATATTTTCACCTTGTCATGTATTAACAGGTCACTGTTCACCATCATCATCACACCTATTCTCTATTTTCCTGGGACTGCACTTAGGACAAAAATTTGTTTGTTTGCTCTTGATATTTTTTGCAAGCCTTGGCTCATTTTCAGCTTTAACCCTGGTTATATCTTTCTGATAGTAGGCTCATTTCACACTATGTATTCATCTTCACCGGGTGTCATGATTTAATGTAGCATTTATTAAATAGTTTCATACATTATCATGTTTGATATTCACAACATCCCAGGAGGTATGAATTATTAACCCATTTTACAAATAAGAAATTAAGGACATTAACCAAATCAGGAATCTGGTATGTAATACAGCTAGACTAAAATAAAAAATGCTATTTCAGAGTCTGCGCTCTTAACTGCTCTAATATATTGGCTTTTCCTTCCATGTTTTTCCCCGACCTTTTAAAATCTGGAAATCTCCTTTTATAACCATATTCAGTAAGCCCCTTCTTCTTTTTTTTTTTTTTTAAAGCTCCTTCTTATTAAAATGTGTTAAATGTACTATAATCTTGCTGCTCTCTTGAATCACTTTTTCCTGTCAGACTCTTTTTAGACTTTTTCATATTTTACTTCCTAGATTTTAAGTATCAGTCAGATTATGACTAGGATTCCCTTCTCGGGTGCCCCCAATTTAAAGATCACATTTTACCACAATTCTTGTGTGAAATTTTTATCAGCAGATTTGTTCTTGAAATTCAGGATTAAGAGGATATGTTCTCATAGCTTCTTCTGCTTTCAGAAAAACTTAATTATTAAGAAAAGTAAAGATTTTTCTAATGTACTGCTTATAGCCAAAAGATATTTTCAATGATTATATTATAGATTTAAATATGGAAGTAAAATACAGAGTTAAAAGAAAAGCACCACATAAAACAAGATTATAACAGTACACACACACACATACACAGAAATAAAAGGTCGTAATAAGTGTCTCACTCAATGAATGACAAAAAATGATACAAAAACATTGTTGTGAAATTTTAGAAAAGATAATTTTCTAAAAGCTTTCTGAGAAGAACCTCGAACATGTGACCTATAAAGACACAAAAATCAGTAATACTGGACTTCTCAGTAGAATACCAGTGGCTTGTCAAGGCCAGAAGACAGTAAAGCAGTATTTTTTTTTTAAGGAGTGACTTTCATCCAGAATTCTATACTTAACCAAACTATCAATCTAATTTTGAGTAGAATAAAAATATTTTAAAACATGAAAGGGCTCAGAAAACATCTCCATGAAATCTTTTTTCTAGGAAGTTAATCTTGAGGGAATCAAGAAAAGGAAGATCTAGGATCCAAGAAATAATGAGAATAGAAACACCCCCCAAATGGATATTTAACTACAGTAAGAAGATAGATAATGAGATGGGAATGTAAGAGAAAACTTTACCCATTATAGTGGGAAATAAGTACTGTTTGAAACTGATAAATCAGAAATAGCAAACAAAAATATATTGATAGCTATTGTTCAGAAGAAACAGCTAAAAAAGTTAAAAATTGGTCGCCCCTGGAAGTGGGGTGGGGTGAGATAAAGGATAGTAGTTTCCCATCACTAATTATTAAATACTTTATTATTTTTTAACCAAGTGCTTATGAATCAGAATCGGTCGAGTCATGCTTCAGTAGTATACAATTCCCAAATCTCTCTGTCTTAAAACAAAAGCAATACGTGTATAATGAGTCAGCATGGGGCTATCCTCCATGTAATCTTTATTCTGGGACCCAGGCTCATGGAGGCTGAACTTTTTTTTTTCTTCTTTCTTTCTTTATTTTTTTAAAGATTTATTTATTATTTGAGAGACAGAAAGAAAGAGAAGGAGCAGAGGGAGAGAATATCCAAGTAGACTCCGGCTGAGCATAGAGCATGATGGGGGGCTTGATCTCATGACCCATGAGATCATGACTTGAGCCGAAACCAAGAGTCCGACACTTCACTGATTGAGCCTCCCAGGAGCCCTGAGGCTGATCTTTACATAGGTTGACACATTCACGAAGGCTGGGAGTTAGAAGGAGCAAGCCACAGATAACCATAGGCTACTTATTTTTTTAATTTTAATTTTAATTTTTTTAAAACATTTTTAAAAAATTTTATTTATTTATTTGACAGACAGAGATCGCAAGTAGGCAAAGAGGCAGGCAGAGAGAGAAGAGGCGAAGCAGGCTCCCTGCTGAGCACAGAGCCAGTGTGGGGCTCGATCCCAGGACCCTGGGATCATGACCTGAGCCGAAGGCAGAGGCTTTAACACACTGAGCCACCCAGGCACCCTATCTCTTAATTCTTATGATAGGATTTGCACACGTGCCATTTCATTTCAAAAGATTGCTGGCCAAAACAAATCTCATGGCCCAAACTGATGGTACAGAGCTAAGAAATATATTCCACTCTCAGAGAGTGGCAGCACATATTTGAGAATGACAATACAGTATAAAATAGCTTGCAATACTTTTATACTAGTTTAAAGTATAATACAATAAATGTGTACCACTTAACCAATTATCTGTATCAAATGAATGGTTAGCTATTTTCAAACAGTTTTACCATTTTGAAAGGATTGATATGATGTTAAATTCTAATTAACCAATCAAAATGATTGAATTAGTGTTTACTGATGACATTTCAACAACAAAAATTATAAAATTTATCTTCTTGAGAGACCCTCTTATCCTAGAAACATTGAGGCAGGTGGAGAAATAGATAAAACCCCTCCATGGCAGATTGGCATGTGTAGAGAGGGAGGGAAGATGTAGACATGCGCCATCTTCGAAGTCAAGCTACCATGTAGCTCAGAACTGATGCATGTACACTGACACCTCCAATTCCATTCCAACCTCACAATGATCTTCTTTGCCTGATCTCCCTTCTCAGTTTCTCAGTCTAATAATATTCACAGAATAGTTTTAGAATTGTTGTATATATACCACTATGAAAAAATAAAACTACTGAAAAGAGATCAAAATCTGTTTGTAGTTTTAGACTCAATCTCTAGGATTCAAGTTTCAAGCAATAACCTAGGAAATTAATGATAAAAATGCCTCTTCAAAAGAGGTCCTACCTACTATCCTAAAAACATTCTTCTAAAGTTTGAAATTAACTTGATATTTAGGCTACAGTATTTAGGAAACTATAGAACGTCCAGCGCTTAAGGAAAGGAAGTGTAAGGCAGGTTTAGATCGCTTCAGTAGGTAAAAGACGATTGACTGGAACATCTCCATGGAAAACTACTGAGAGGACCAAATGGGGCTCTTGGTAACGCTAAACATTTGCAACTTCTGAGTCACAGAAGTTGCTTCTGGGCTTGCTTCTTTAAATACCAGTTTTCTTCTTTATCGTATGCTGACTTTTGGTTTCTATTTACCTGTCTAAGCCATTTTGTTGGCAGGAGCTATTTAATTTTCTGCTCTGCCTAGAGCTCCTCAATAGGCACACCTGTAAGCAATTGTATATTACAACAAAAATGAACCAACCATTCTTTTGGTTCCATTATTTTGGTTGTTCATGGATCAGCTCCATTGGCACAGAGCTCTTGGCCTGCAACCCTCCTGTTGATTTTCAAAGGTGGAAAAATGCCCACCCCGACCCCCAACTCCATTTTGAAGGAAGGAATCATGAAGCCAAAGCATCTAGACATGGTACTTAGCTTAGCTGAAGTGAGAGCTGCTGATCCACTAATGCTAATTAAAATCAAAATTCTAAACAATGAAAGGCCAGGGTCGCCTGGGAATATGAGAAACTTGCCAAATGTAATACTGTACTGACACTCAGGAAGAGACCAAAGCTCATCCTAAAAATACAGGGGGAGAAAACAGCCAAGAATTTAATGAGACATGCCGAACTTTTTCCAGAAAATTGATCTCATAAATTCAGTTTTGACCAGAAATAGAAATCAGTCAGTCTTGTCTCTACTCTAATTGGCTCGAACCCACATTCTAAGGTTGAGAAATAAGGCAGATAATTAAACATCTTGGAAAAATCCCAGGAAACCCGTCTCAGTTTCCTTACACTCCTTAGAAACATACCTAGATTTCATGTAATTTTGAAAATAAATTTCAGAGAATTTAAGCCACTAGTCAACCCTCACACAGTAAGGCAATTATTAGATAAGCTAAGAATCACTGTAATCTACTCACATTGGAGACGAATCCCCTAATACTTGTATGATGCGTGCAAGTGCGCCAGCGTATACCGCTGTCAATCAGAAAACATGGCAGCCAAGCCCAGTCCATTGAGATCTCACTACCCTGGTCTTCAGTTACTCACTCAGCGAGGGGCTCTGATTCCTTTCAGGTTGTCCCCACCTTAAACTTCTGAAATCAGAATTAAAAACCTTCAACATTTTATCAACATATTCTTATTAACCAGAAGAGTATTATGAATGAAGTTTCCAATATTTTCCAGGATGAATGTTCTTTTCAGTAAATGGTCTCTTGATAACTGCTCTGTGAACATTTAAACACTGTGATTATAGTTCTTAAAATGACCAGAAGTCATTACTCAAAAGCTTTCTTACTACACAATTACTAGGTCATGTGCTTCTCCTGTGCTTTTGTGCTACTCTGGCGTGATTCAACTTCTGTTTGGGAAAAACAGACTTTGTGTCAGCAAAAAGAAAAATCAGTCTTTTATGGAAATCCATAAAATTAGAACTTGCATTATGTTTATGCCATTAAGCCCATGGAAATAAATATTGGAGTATTGTATTTTTAGTATGTTACCAGACATTAATTGCCTATGTACCACATCTAACTTTGTGATAGGGATTATCTCATATCATTTCATCTGGACATCACCCTATGAGTTGGATACTAAAATTAAAACAATCTTGAAGAGAAAGATATTGTTTAACAGGAATACTTGTGTCATCTTAAGTCACACAATATGTAAGTGAAGCTATTAAAGTAATTCTTAGAAAAGGTAACCAAAGCCCTGATAGTAGTGGTGAGACTGGTGAGGAGGAGGCTGATTATGTGAGAGAAAGAAGGAACTGAGGGGCAACTGGAAAACCCCTTGGTTGATGTACCTGGGAAGGCACCAAAGAATCAAAGGAGACTCAAGCCATGTCTAGACTTTCATGAAACCAGTCTTCACTCATCAACTTCTGGGTATAGATTTAAACTTCTTTTGGGGGTTCAAATCACAACAACAGGTTTGGCACTGATGTCTCCAGCAGGTCTCTTCTTTCCAAATCTCCCACTAGGCTCTAAGGTCATCTGGGCCCTATGTACACGGGCTCTTGTTTCTCACCTCCTCTGCAAGAGAAGAACCAAATAGAGGAGGCTATGCTAGAAAAGAACACTAACTTCCCAAGGGAAGATTAAGAGACCAGGGATAGGGAGCAGAAGAGTGCAGAGCAAGACCAGGGATTACCACTGTGGAGATCAGTCACCTGCTGCTTGGATGATGACATCAGGACAGGCTTCGTTCCAAAGTGAAGGCTCTCTTCGTCTGACAACGGGGAATCAAGCCAATGATCTACAAACAAAGCTTTTTGGGTTTTGTTTTTCTTTAAATCCCGAGCTTAGTGAGGATTAGATCCTAATAAGCTACAATTTCGTATTGTGTTCCCCAAACTAGAAATCACAATGGCTATGTTGTCCTTTGTTCCTTGTCAGTGTTGTCAGACTCTAGTCTGTACACTAGTGTTAATCTTCATGATCGCTGAACTTTCTATCTCTGGTTACAAAAGCTGCAGGCTGTATATATACAAACCAAACAATAGCCAGGGAAGGACAAAAGTTCATTCATGAGACAGTGTCAGAACTGCAACAGAATAGAGAAACTATTTTTTCCCCCTTTTAAATGGGGATGAAACACACACCATAGATCATTTCATTGTCTGCGCTGTCACAAGGGTCGTTGGCGACAATCGCAGCTCATCACTCTTTCCTTCATTCCTGCTGCTAAACATCCATTCAGACCATTCAGTGGGGAAGAAGAGGGAAAGATTTTACTCTACATGGATGATCGACAGATTCTTGCTTGATTTTGGAACTCGTTCCATTTAAAAAACATGCTTTCTGAGGTTAAAAGGTTTACAGTTTAATATTAAATATTATATTAAATTAATAAATAGGACGTAATACATTAAACTCATATTTAGTATTAAAGTTGCCTTTTGATGATATTAATAATGTAAATAATGTAACAATAATATCTTTTAATAATATTTTAAAAATATTTTATATAAGGCTTCTAGACATGAGATTTAAAAAAGCCACCTAGTCCCTGATATAATGGATAAATGGTTTATTTTTTCTTTAAGATTTTATTTTTATTTATTTGAGAGAGAGAGAGAGAGAGGGACCACAAGCAGGGTGCGGAGAGGCAGAGGGAGAGGGAGAAGCAAGCTCCCCGCTGAACCAGGAGCCCTACATAGTGCTCGATCCCAGAACCCCAGGATCATGACCTGAATAGAAGGCAAAGGCTTAACCCACTGAGCCACCCAGGTGCCCCATCTCCCCACTTTTTTTTTTTTTTTTTAAATAAATGGTTTAAATTCCCTTCCTTGTTCTGTTATACCTGTTAGTTGGGTTCTGGTAACAGCTAAAGATTTAGTTGTATGAAAGAATCACAAGATTCTTCAACATCCAGGTGGGTAAGATTTTCCTGCCTCAAAATGTAGTTCTCTTTCACTGCTTCATTTGACCACCATATCTCAAATATGTTTTATCCTAAACCACTTCTGCAAACTAAACAACAAAAATTTGCTAATTATTTATTAAACAATTTCTGAATGTTTACTATGTGTCAGATACTGGGCTCGGTACTGGAGACAGAAATGATTGAGTCATTCTCTCTCAAAATATTGGTAAAATCAGTACTACTAATACTTATTAAGTACTTAATACGTGTCAGGTAGTTTTCTAAGAACTCTATAAGTTCTTTTAATATATCATAATATCTTTTTGGAGATAGATATATTATGATTATTAATTATTATTATTATTATTCCTTTTTCACAGGTACAAAGACTAGGCACGGAGTGACCTGCTACCTATGCAGGACAGTAAGGAGCTGAGACAGGATGAAATAAATGAAGGCAATTTGACCCTGGGTTCATGCTCTTAAAAGCTATGCTGGGATACAAGAAGGTGCTATGGGAATTACAGAGACAGACCCTTACCCAAGCTGATGATAGGGGCAGGTCAAGGCAAACTTTCATAATGAAATGGAGCTCAGTCTGAGCCATAAAGACCAAGTAGGGATCAGCTGGCAAAGGAATGAAGAAGAAATGTAAGGATACTGTGGAGATGAACAGCGTACCTGGAGCCAAGGTCTGAGAGTGCCATACGGCCGCATGAAGGGCCATCTTGAAGCCCTTGCTGCTGGTGGAGGATGGGGTCGCAAGGAAATTGGTGTCATGAGGGAGATGATGGCTGGCCATGAGGCAGGAAGGGTGGACCTTGTGGACCTCCTTAGGGAAATTAAATTTTAGCCTATTCTGAACTACATGCGGTGTTGTTTTGTTTTATTGTCTGTTTACATTGCTTTGAGTTACAATTTCTAAGCTAAGTAAATGTAAAATCACTTTCCTGAGGCTCAGTTTCCTCATTATTATTTAAGGAGTTTGGTTTACAGGACAACTTAGATCCCTCCTAGTGTTGGGATTTATATCTGTTTATCTTATTCTTTTAGTCTCTTATTTGTGTGATTAAGTTCTTTGTATAACTAAGCTCCACCAAGTTTATATATCTCTGCCTCAGCTCAATATGGACGCGAGGTCTGGTGAACCCTGGGTTAATTATAGTTTGAGGGAGTGAAGCTTCCCTTTACTTGATGGCATTGTAGGAGACAGTTGGGATGTTAAGGAATGTCATAACAGTAGTAGAATTATAAGTTTGGAATACATGCCAGTAAGGCCAAATTATATATTACTGAGGCAAGATTCTCATAAAATACCATTACTGTAGCGTGTACTGGTCCTTTGTTCTTTGCTTTTCCTGGTTGCAGTGAACTCTGATTCAAAGATGCAGCTTCGTCTTGTCATCTCTTTTATGCAATTGCCTCCTTCTCATTTCTTGTTCTGCCAAAATTATGCTGTCCTGCTCCCTTGTCACCTCTGCCCTCCCGGTCTCCTGTCCTCATCTGTGACCTTTCTCTGGGGACCCTGCTGCCGAGCTCACATCTTTGATCTGCCCTGTTGCAAAACTATTTTTTCTCTCTTATTACAGTCAATGAGCTTTGCTTCCCACTCCTTTAAGTTTAGCTTAATCTCTTTCATGTTCCTTGGTAAAATTAGAATACATTTCCATTTGCCAGTAGTTTCTTAAAAACTTCTGTTTGCAAAAACTTCACGGTCAGGACTCACAAGGCATATATATGAGGGTACATTTTTCCTTCCTTTCCTAGCTCTCTCTCCTGCTTCTTCTCTACTTCCTCGCTCTTTGCGCCTTTCCTCCCCACCCAGAAAGGATGTAAAAGATCTTAAAAAAGAAATACGATACATATGACTAGATCAAATGAAAGTAAAATTTTGTAATTAAGGAAATCAAGTTGGGGGGAAATAAAAGAGAGAGGTCAGGAATGAGGTTAATTTTTAAAACAAAGGTTCAAAGGTTCTTCCTTCAAATTTTTAGGCAAGACACAAATTTGTCTCTAAGCAGTTTAGCCCCTAGTGGGGGAGGGGAGACCTAATTCTTTGTATCCAAAAGACAGACTAAAAGGCAGCACCAACTTGAAAGGCAACATTTCTCCATGCTGAGAGAAAATGAAGACAATTTCTCCCATGGACCTTCCTGAAGAAGATAGACTATGCACTGTGTTCTCAACAACATCCTAATAAAAGCCAGCCACACAGATGACTTTTCAAAAGTCGATATTTTGGGGCTTATATCATGCCAAAGCAATTCAGGAAAGTAATGTTTGAGGAGCAGTCCTGCTCCTAAACTTCTTTACTGAGCTCCTTAACCAAGGGATAGGTTTGAGAAGCCGGAGAGCAGCAGTGTGCACTCTGTGGCTCATTGTTCACAAGAGGTAATGGGGTGGGGAAGGAGAGAGGCTTCCATGACCAAATTAATTTGGATTTGCAAACTCTCTTTGAAGATTCAACATGCACATTAGCGTATGAGGAAGGGCTCTGAAAAGTCCTGTAGTAAAGAAACATACTTACCTTTGTTTAGCCTACTTTTTGTTTAAATATATTTAAACATAGAACTTGTTTTATTACAATTTGTGTTCTCTCCCCAGTCCATTACTTGGGTCACTTCACTATGTCCAAGAAACAGATTAGTAGTTACTAATTTAATTGGGTTAGTCACACACAAATGTTTATTTAAAAAAACACACACACACAAACATATTGGAATATACCAGCTTCTAGATTGTTACAAAATCACTGCGGAAATTAGGTGAAATTGAATTAAATCTCACTAAGGACTTCAGTGACATTTTCCTTTAGGTCGAACAAAAGCTCTTTCTTTTAAAATACAAGAAAATGTCCATTTTGGTATGTAAATAATGACTACTTAAAATACTGCTGACATCAATTTAACCATACTTATTTACAATTTTTCAAATATATTGAACGTAAATTTAAAAAATTTCAACTACTAGCAGTTGAGCTTTTTTTTTTTTTTAAGATTTAATTTATTTATTTGACAGAGAGAGACACAGTGAGAGAGGGAATACAAACGGGGAGTGGGAGAGGGAGAGCAGGCTCTCCACCCAGCAGGGAGTATGATGTGAGACTCCATCCCAGGACCCTGGGATCATGACCTGAGCCAAAGGCAGACGCCCAATGACTGAGCCACCTAGGCGCCCCAGTAGTTGAGCTTTTTTGAGCAAAGTATTTCTATTTTAAATTAACTAATCATTTTTATGCTATGATTAAACTTAAAAGACAAACATTTCTTTAGATATGCACCAAACACTTTCAGCAAGACTTGTATATTTAATCTCTAAGTAGAAATGAACAATTAACAATAAATCGTATCTTAGTGTCCCTTTTCAGTGTAGAGACAGGAAGTTAATGGAAGATATTTAAAGAAACACAGTGGCATGCCTTTGGCTCTATAATTAGATGTGCAAAATTCATCCTAGGTTTATTTTTTTTTCCCAAGCAAGCAAACAAACAAATAAACAAGGATCAGTGAATGAATTGTGTATGAGTCAGAAGTTCTCTCCCAGTGCTTGCTTCGGCAGCACATATACTAAAAAAGAAGTTCTCTCCCAAATATTTCCCAAGCAACACCTTTGCAGAAGTTAGTTCTTTTCCATTCTCAATCCCTTCTCTTTCCTTTGGTTATACAAACATGTTATTTTGGGATCACTATTTGTCTGAGGTATAATGCAGATTCCAGGCTATCTTCATTTTTAGAACCCACATAATAATTACACTCTCTACTGAGAAAATTACTAGGCACAGAGAAGAAATCCTTCTTTACTACACCAGACTTTCTTATTAGGAAAAGTTTTGCACATTGGACATTTTTAAAAGATTATAAACTATCAGTTGAAACCTCTAGTAAGACATATACTTTTTTTTTTAAGTTTTGGACAATAGAAGATATAACAACTGGAGGGGTCCTACCCCATCATTTTATAGATGCAGGACTGAAGGGTGGGCACAGGAAGGGATTTTCCCATGATCACATATAAGTTGGTGGCAAATAATGAAAACAAAGCCTGGATGTTCTTATTCCTAAACCAGTGGTTTCCCCATGGCACCCTGCTGATAATTTACAGAAATCTCTATAGACAAATCAAATATATATATTTTTTCTGCTGATGAAACAGTTTTATAAAAGCAGGAATTCATAGAGCTTGTAAGTATTTGTAAGCACTGGCTCTATTTGTAAATAACGTGGTAGCAACACAGTCAGGATGTCCCAAGATGTAAAGTGATCCTGGTGTTTGGAGGAAGCTTACCGCAGTCAGTCAATTATTAGATTGAAAAAACAACACAGAATGTATTACTATGACATTGATCATTTTTGGTCCTCTTATTCTCTAATGTTCCACCACCATCGCTATGTTGGTGACATGGAAATACACATCTTTAGTGCAGACCTCTGCCCTGAAGTCTAGCATCATAACTCCAACCCCCAATGGGACATCTCTTCTAAGTTCCTCAGGGACCCTAAACATAACCTGGTAGAATTTTAACTCATCATCTTGAGCCCTCAACCCTGTCCTTGTCCTGAGCACCCATCTTAGGTATGCCCTCACCAGCCCCACAGTGTCTCAATCTGGAAATCTGGGCATCACCTCGATGCCTTCCCATCCACTAACCGACACATCCAATCAGCCACCAAGTCCCAGAGCCTTAGTTATCGTTTGCATCCATGCCTTCATTCCGTCTTGCCATTTTTGCTATTCTACATCAGCCTCTTAATTAATTTCCTGCATCTCCTATCATTCTCTTTCAGACCACTAACCAATCTTGTCTATTGTTCAGGCAATAGGAAACGCCATACTATATTTACTTGGTTATCAGACTCCTTTAAAATTCTATGTAATCCAGCAATTACCATAGGCCCTCTGCTTAGGGAAGTGGCTGATGCTAAAGGTATAAGCTGCTGCTCAAGTTCAATACCATCAATACATTTTCTGTGCTTCCTCCCTGTTTCATTAAATACCTCGGAGACAGAAAAGGGGAACATACCAGGTATATAGTTTGGGCTTTCCGGACATATCATTATATAGGTTTTAATAATTTTCATGAAAAATATTAATCTCATCACTTACTTGGGAGCAACATTTATAGGAAGATACAGAGAGAAGAAATAGAAATGGCATTATCATCTGTCCTCCCCTTCAAAAATGTTTATTTAGATCTAAGGAAGGTGTGAAGTCAGCAAAGTACACAAACATTAAGCAAATAAAGGTTTACGAGCAATGTTTATAAAAGTGAATTCATGTTGTGGTCACTGGGAGAAGGTCTAGGATGCATGCACGCGTGTGTGCGTGCGTGTGTGTGTGTGTATGCACGTACATGCTTATGTGTGCATGCACACAAGTGCATGTGTGGTTGTCTCATTTTTGCCCATTCCTGGCAAATAGAGTCTGAAACCATCGCTTTGTCAGTATCAAGACTGCTCCTGACAGGTCTAACTTCCGAAAAATGACATATGTATTTTCTGGGGGTTACAATGGGAATAAAATGCTCACACTCATCATTCTCTTTACTGTACTTTTCCTAAAAGTTCACTGATTCTATCCTTTTTGCAATCTCTTTTGCCAGTATTTTAAAAAAATCATATTTTTTCTTCAAAGAAATTGAAGAGTTAATTAACGGCACCTGCAATAGCGAGGCAGCCAAAGAGAACACAGGGCGTTCATGATCCTACTGCAAAGACAGGCACCTGGGACCACAAAAGGGCATCTGGGCTTCCAGCAATAGATAAGCATTTTATACCTTTCCAAACCAATACAGTCTGCTGAATGATTTGGATGATTCTTACTCAAAAGAGGAACCCTTAAGGGTTCATCAGCAGTCCCTATTTAGATACTTGCTAGCCTGACACAGCCCAGAACCCTTCCCTTTCCTTTTATTCCTTTCACCATTCTAGAGTATTATAAATAGTTAGTATACCTGGGAAGCCGCATAAGGCTCATATCAGATTGTGTGTGAGAAAGCACGTAGGCAGATACAGGAAATTATACAGAGGCAAAACAGATCCACAAAATCATAGGACTTTCAGAGTTTGATCAGAGTGCATAATTCACGGTGCCTGGGTGGCTCAATTGGTTAAGTGTCTGCCTTCAGCTGAGGTCATGATCTCGGGGTCCTTGGGATCAAGCTCCTCATCCAGGGGCTCCCGGCTCAGTAGGGAGCCTGCTTCTCCCTCTACCCATCCCCCCACTTGTGTGCTCTTTGTCTCTCAAATAAATAAATAAATAAATAAATAAAAGAGGGCCCAGTCCACATCCTCATTTTATAAACAAACTAATTTTGTCCAGCAAGGTAATCCAGATTTAGGTTCCACAGCCAGTAAACAGGCAAACTGATACTAGCACCCAAGATGACTATTTCATCGAAGGCACTGGGACAGGTAGGGTTCTGGGAGCTGTTGCATCAAGGCCACATGCTCTGATCTAGCATTTAAGGAATGCCTATTTCCAAGCTCCTATCATTATAATTGCCTCTGTTAGGATTAAGCAGGCAGGAACTCAGGAGAAAGCTTTGATTCAGGTCTGGAAATATGTAGAAGCACATCAGGTAGCAATTTGGGGTGAATTGGGAAGGTTTTTATCTCATACTCTGCTCCCTTCATTCGTTCCATTGTTGGACACTTCTTGCTAGAGGATTCGACCACCTGGCATAATGAGCATGTCAGGTAGGTAACACGTGGCTTCAGACATTTGTATCAAATGTCTGGAGGAATCACCACCTGTCTTGTTTCCTTTCTTTCTCTCTTCCTTCCAAACTCCTTTCTCCTCCCTTTTATTAATTTTATATTCTCTCCTTTCTCCCTTCCTCTCTCCCTTCCTTCTCTGTGTATTTGTCAGTATCTATCATGTGCCAGACACTGTAATTGGTATTGTAAGAAAGAAAGATTAGAAACTCACAGTCTATCTGCAAAGAGTTCAAGGTCCAGTGGGGAGGATAAATATAGAAATATACAGTTACAAGGAAAATGCAACCGTAAGTGTTAACATAGAGTTCTTTGCAAAATATTGTGGGAACCCAGAGGAGGGAAAACCTAAAAAGGGAATTGGGTTGAAAGATAGAGATAACATGGAAATGATAGGAAAGACTTCAAAGATTTCATTAGCAAGGACCATGTTCATATCATAAGCATGTGCTGAATTGTTCTAGGCACTAGAGATTACTAAGGTAACCAACCCTCTCAGTTTGCCTAGGATTTTCTTGGTTTTGAAACGAAAATTCTCATATCTTAGAAGCTTCCTCAGTTCTGGGCAAACCTGGATGGTTGGTCATTCTACTAGGGACAGAGTGGCAAATAAGACCAAGGCAATCTTTGAATTTTGTCTAGCGCAGGGAATACACACTGAAGACACAATTACAAAATATGTATTTTTATTTAGTTACATTTATTGATGATTTTGTAGTATTTTGTTTTGATATAATTCTAACAAAGTAAAATAGTTCTGTAGGTCAGAGAATATTTCCCTAAGGAATGTTTAGGCTGAGACTTTAAAGAGAAGTCGGCAAACAATAAAAAATAAAAAATAAAAATTAAAAAAAAGGAGAAGTAGGCATTAACCAAGCAAAGAGCAGCAGTGAGAGGAAACCACAGTGTAACATGGAAAGAGAGTGGTGCTCTGTGCATTTGAGAAACAGACAGGAGGCCAACATATCTGAGTGAGTGGTGCCAGATAAGCCTGGAGACAGAGCCGGTTCAGATAATGCCTGCTATGAAGGGTCATGTTAGGGGCTTATAACTATATACTAAGAGCAAGGGAAAGTCATTGATGAGTTCTAAGGAGGGCTAACATGATCAGCATTTTTAAAAGAGGTTACTCTGGCTATTGCTTGGAGCTTGAACTTGGAAGTAGGATTGAAAGAGGCTATGTCAGAGCAGTGAGGAAGCTATTGCTCTAGTCTTGAATATAGACTTAAACCAGATGGACAAAAGCAGAGGAAGAAAGATGAAGACAGATGAGAAAATTAGAGATATAGAACTGGCAGGACTTTGTTGGTTACCTGCCTGTCAAGACTGAATACAAAATGAGGTGTCATTTACTGAGATTACTGAATTACTAAACCTAGTAGGATTGAGAGACTGATCAATTTTGGCAATGATTCTTCTGAGGTTCTTATGAGATATCCAATGAGAGGGATGCCTCGGTGACTCTGTTGGTTAAGCATTTGCCTTTGGCTCAGGTCATGATCCCAGGGTCCTGGGATTGAGTCCCACATCTGGCTCCTTGTTTGGCAAGGAGCCTGCTTCTCCCTCTGCCTGCCTCTCCCCGTGGTTGTGCTCTCTCTCTCTCTCTGAAAAATAAACAAATAAAATTTCTGTTAAAAAAAAAAGATATCCAATAAGATGTGTCAAGTAGGCAGTTAAATTGTATGTGTTCAGAGTGCAGAAGAGAGTGTGGGGGTAGAGACGCAAATGTGGGGGTTGTCAGCATAGAAGTGGCACAAGAGTGGATGGTATTACTTGTAGAGACTGGGAAGAGTGATATGAGAAGAGGACTTGAAATGAGATTCTTTCCTAGATAGATGCAGTAGAAGATAGGAGACTATTTGCAAGAGCATGATTAAACAGGCATATTGTGGAATCGGAGCCAGCTAAATAAGTGATTGAAAACCAAAGGGGATTAATGAGTAGATAAAAAAGAAGCTTCCGTGGAAAGCGTGGGTGATCCAGGCAGCAGTGAACCCAGTAAGGTGAAGGAACAATTGCAGCCAGGAATGGCTGAATGAGCAAGCTAGCTAGAAGGTTAAGAGAATGGTGATTTTCAGTGAGTGATTTTGGAGGTTGTACTGTTTCATCTGGAGGACAAGGTCCTTAGTGCAACCATGGGAGGAAATGGCTGTGGCAGGAATGAATGTAAATATCCACATCAAAGTTAAAGTGTCCTAGCATGATGGCTGATGTTGGGGTAGAGAGAAAGACACAGTGTCTGCAATAAACGAAGCAGATATGACTGGGGAGTCAGCAGATGATTGCAATGAAGAGAAAGGTGGTTTAGCTCAGTGGTAGAAGCCTCAACACAGGTGTGGTTTTTCTTCCAGTTTTATTGAGATATAATTGACACACAACAGTGTATTAGCCCAAGGTGCACAACATAATGATTTGATATATGTATAAATTGCACAATGGTCACCACTATAATTCTGGTTGATGGCAATCACCTCATATAGTTACAAGCCGTTCTTTCTTTTCTCATGATGTGATCCTTTAAGGTCTACTCTCTTAGCAACTTTAAATAATACACTGCACTATGGTTAACTATAGTCACCATGCTATACATTATATCCCCAGGATTTATTTTATAACTGGAAGTTTTTACCTTTTGACCATCTTCACCCATGTCCCCTATGGCTCACCCTCTACCTTTGGCAACCACCAATCCCTCTGTCTTTATGACTTTGGTTTTTTAATATCCCACATATGAGAGACCATACAGTATTTGTCTTTCTCTGACATCTCATTTAGCAGAATGCCCTGTCAATCTGTTGTAAAAAATGACAGTATTTCCTTCTTTTTTATGGCTAAAAAAATATTTTATTCTATTCATTTTCTTTATCCATTCATTCATCAGTGGATGTAATGCTTCAGTGAACAAAAGGGTTTAGATATTTTTGTTTGTTTATTTGTTTCCTTTGGATATATACTCAGAAGTGGGATTACTGGATCATATGATAGCTGTATTTTTAACTTTCTTTTGAGGAACCTCCATACTGTTTTTCATAGTGGCTGCATCAATTTTCATTCCCATCTACAGAACACAAGGGTCCCTTTTTCTGCACATCCTCACCAGCACATGGTATCTCTTGTCTTTCTGATAATAGCCATTCTAATAGGTATAAGATGATATCACTTTATGGTTTTGATTTGCATTTCCCTGACAATTAGTGATGTTAGTACCAATTAGTGATGTTAGTACCTTTTTATATACCTGTCGGCTGTTTGGATATCATTTTTGAAAAAATGTCTATTCAGTTCCTCTGCCCATCTTTTAATGGGATTTTTTTTTTTTTAAGATTTATTTATTTGACAGAGAGAAATCACAAGTAGACAGAGAGGCAGCCAGAGAGAGAGAGAGGGAAGCAGGCTCCCTGCTGAGCAGAGAGCCCGATGCGGGACTCGACCCCAGGACCCTGAGATCATGACCTGAGCCGAAGGCAGCGGCTTAATCCACTGAGCCACCCAGGCGCCCCAAATGGGATTATGTTTTTCTATTGAGTTGTATGGGTTTTAAAAAAAATATTTTGGATATTAACCCCTTATCAGATATACAATTTGCAAATATTTCTCTCCCTTTTGTTGATAGTTTCCTTTGTCATGCAGAAGCTTTTTAGGTTGATTTAATGCCATCTGCTCATTTTGCTTTTTGTGTCAAATCCAAAAAATCATTACTAAGACTCACGTCAAGTTGTTTACTGCCTTTGTTTTCTTCTAAAAGTTTTGTGGTTTCAGGTCTTAGGTTCAAGTCTTTAGTCCAATTTCAATTGATTTTTGTATATGGTGTAAGGTAGGGATTCACTTTCACAGCATGTGACTATACAGTTTTCCCAGCACACTATGTATATTCTTGGCTCCTTTGTAGTAAATTAATTGACCATTTATTTTTCTTTTTAAAACTAGGAGTGGGAGTGGGGGCTGGTATGGGGGTAAGGAGCAAGATCTAAAAGGGTTATGGGAAGAGAAGTCACTGCTCCCACTTTTCACTTTTATGTTATATGAAAGGTTAAAAAAAAAAAAAAAAAAGGAAGGTCTCCCCTTGAGAGTAATGTGGAAAGTGTAGAAGACAGTCAGGTTTCAGGTAAGGCAGGGAGATTGAGGAAGTTGAAAGTGGAAATATATATTTATTATGTTCTGAAAAGCATAGCCAAAGTGCTTGGGAGACAGGAAGTAATAGGGTTTAAGGTTCAAGCCATTTGGAGATGGTGGGTTGGTTTAACAAAGGAGGTTTTTCATGAGTAATAACTGGCAAAACCAGGAATAAGTGAAAGGCAGATTAATTTCCTCTTGGGGGATGGTAAATGTTTGAGCTTGGTGACAGAGCCAGAGGTTGTGGTAGGAAAGCAGGTATCATTTTCCTAGTGGTCCTGTCTTCTAGGGAATTGTATTGAGTGTGGCAGGTGTGGGTGGGGCAGCTCTATGAGTAGTTCTGAATGAGGTAATGCTCTTAATTAAGTATGCTTTGAGGTTTGGTTATCTATCTCTCACCTAACATTGAATAACTGCTTTGTTCCAATGATCACGGCTTTACAAATTTTGTTCTGCCAGATGATAACCATTATGTATGTTTATCAAGGTTTTTTTATCCATCCATTTCCTTCAATATCAGTCTCAATATTTAGAAATGCTTGTTTCCTTAGCTGCGTTTCTTAGGTCATGGATGATAAATCTAGCCTGCTGATTTCTTTGGCACTGAGCTGGCTCTCCATGTGACCTCCAACAACCTCATTGCAATGTGAAAGTTCACCTTTGGAGTTTCCTGATGCAGGACATGAGAAAAAAAACAAACGAATACTAGCATGTTCAAAGTCAAAGATTACTTTCGATATTTTCGTAAACTATTTCCTTTCTACTGCAAAAGGGCCAGAGATTACTTGCTGTTATTTGATAGCTTTGGGATGTAGAAAACTTGAGACTATGTCAAATTTTAGGCATGGACTTAAGAGTTAAAATTGAGAAATAAAAGACTATGAATTTGAGCTTTCCTATGCTCTGTAACCATACTCTGCATATTATGTTTACCCCCGAGGGTGAAATGGTTCGGCTTGATCAGCCCGCCCCACAAAGATGTCTAAGCCCAAATCCCTCCTGGCTTTTGTTTATGTAACATTCTCTCCTTGGCCTTATCACAGATAGGCCAGAGGGCTGCAATCCTTATCTAGAAAATACAACCAAAGGTTTCTGCCTAACTTGCTGATGCCGTTTCCTTTCAGGTCTTCCCAAGAAGAAAGACGGGCTTCTGCTCCGAATTACCTACAGCTAGTCTAAGCTGTCTCATTCCTGTGCCCCTGGTACAGTCCTGAGGAAGGGAAGGGCTGGGCAGTTTTCTCGGTATATGATGCCAGCCTTATTCCCTGCTCTTGACCATGCCTTGATTTGTTTGATTATGAGCTGTGTTTGCTTGTTTATATATATTACTCTTTGTGAAGTCATTAAACCTTAGGTCTCATGCTCTATTGTCTGGTTTAAAAGTGAATAACAATTATAGTTAGTGCTGTGTGTGCTCAGGGAAAGATAAAGAACCAAGATCCCTGGAACTGTGATTTCCCCTATACCCCGCAAAAATATTCCGCTCCTTCCAGAACAATTCTGTAGAAACACACACGGACTTCTCTTAGGCAACCCGACACTGCTCACAAAAATTTAGAGCTGCTTTTCCAGAATTGTCTACAGGGCCACTTCATAAGCCAGCCAAGAAAATCTGGCTCATTCTCTGATAGTCAAAGCCTCAATCTTAAAAAACAAAGCAATCACTACAAACTCCCTATTATTATCCAGTTTGGTTCCACACCTTATTTATAAAACCTAGCTCTTGATGAATTTTTAATGTTTTCAAAATGCCGAGATGTCTCCGAAGGTAATGATGTGTCACTGTTGAAGATACTGGTACATTGAATCTAAACAACTGAATTGAGGGTCAGAAGTTGAGTCGGGGGGCGCCTGGGTGGCTCAGTGGGTTAAAGCCTCTGCCTTCAGCTCAGGTCATGATCCCAGAGTCCTGGAATCAAGTTCCGCATCGACCTCTCTGCTCAGCCGGGAGCCTGCTTCTTCCTCTCTCTGCCTGCCTCTCTGCCTGCTTGTGATCTCTGTCTGTCAAATAAATTTAAAAAAAAAGAAGAAGTTGAGTCAGGGGTCTTACACCCAGGATGCTGACCTTGTGAAAGTCATTTAGTTTTTTAAGTCTCCATGTCTTCATTTGTCAGGCATGGTTAATAATGAAACCTTGAGTGATGGCCTGAGGTCATATTAGGTGTGCTGTCTGCACATACAGCACGATGACTCCTTGTTCTTACAAGGATTGAATTAGACAGTGTTTGTGCACTGGTTCCATGACGGAGAGGTGTCGTATGATTAACATATTTCAGGCCTGGAAACAAATGGAAGGAAGTTCTAAAATGTTTTGATCATTGGTGGCTTCACCAGAGTAAATATTTGACTTACCAAGGTGCCTGGAACCCAGTGAATACTTATCAATTGGGTAAGTTTACCGAGTACTGGGACTTCAGGAGAAAATCAACAGCCTTACTCATGTCCTGGTAGAATCTGTGAATAAATGAGTGAATGAAAATACTTACTGGTAAATTATACATTCTTGCATGTTAAGGAAAGTATCTGACATTATTTAACACATGCATTTCACACTTTAAGATGGTTACACTTGAGGTTTGGTTTCCTGTAGACAAAAATTCTGATTAATAATCAACTAAGGAAAATAAAAGAGGGAATATTTCTTCTTTTTTTTTTTTAAAGATTTTATTTATTTATTTGACAGGGAGAGACACATCAAGAGAGGGAACACAAACAGGGGAAGTGGGAGAGGGAGATGCAGGCTTCCCACTGAGCAAGGAGCCTGAAGAGGGACTCTATCCCAGGACCCCGGGATCATGACTTGAGCTGAAGGCAGACACTTAACAACTGAGCCACCCACGTGCCCCAAAAGAGGAAATATTTCTGATTCTATTTCTTAGCTTGATCATCCACTCTGGGCTCCATTTGAGGATAAAAAGCCACTTCTTCATTTATTACTTCATTAATCACTTTATTGAGCACTTTTGTGTGATGGGTGCTGGGGCGGATCCTGAACAAGACATGCTCCCAGTCTTTGTGAAGCTCACATTTGTACTTTGCAACTTTCTCAAACCCAAAGGCTCCTGGTAGGCAGATAATCACAGCCAGCTGTAGTTGATGGTCCCTCCCCATCAACTATTTCCACAATAACAGGATCATCATCGTACTGATCTATTGCCTGGCAAGGGCTCTACTGACAATATAAAAAGAAGAGTTACGTGGGTAGGCCTGGGTGGCTCAGTGGGTTAAGCCACTGCCTTTGGCTCAGGTCATGATCCCAGCATCCTGGGATTAAGTCCCACATAGGGCTCCCTCCGTGCTCAGTAGGGAGCCTGCTTCTTTCTCTTTGCCTCTGCCTGCCACTCTGCCTGCTTGTGCGTGTGCTCTCTCTCTCTGACAAATAAATAATTAAATAAAATCTAAAAAAAAAAAAAAAAAAAAAAGGGTGGGGTGGGGGACTTACCTGGAAAATTGAGACCAGATCAGAAAAAACCCTCTACAGAGGATTTATGACTTCCAGAGTCGCAGATGGCTACCCACTGCCATTGCTCAATTGTGATAATAGTAATAACAATAACAATAATAAATTTATATAGTGGTTTAGGCATTGACTTCATTGCATATATAAAAACTGGGACTCAGAGAGCCACCTAAGCACAGTTGGGAGGTGACATTTAAAGGGTAATTTGGTCTCTTCATTCCCAGCTCAGGGAATTCCCACCCCACATTCAAAGGCACCATGATGTCGTTCTTCTAGCTACTCCTTTACCCTTCATTGCTGTATTAAGAGTTCACATACTTTACTTTAAGTGATGCTAGAAAAGAAAAATGTGATAATTTTGCTCATGAATGAAAGAATAAACTAGATTTTAATCTGAGGATTGCTTAATTGACAAGTTCATGAATATCAAGAAACAGCATTAGTGACTAACTTAGGGCAACAACCAGAAATGTTCTCTCTCAACCCTCAAAAAGGGTTTGTTGTGTGCTAATATCAACAATCTCTTACATATGTGTATGATAAGCATTTTATTTATCAGAACCCACAACAAGTGGATGGAAGACACATCAGAATTGGTATAATTTATTTGTTCTAAATAAACTAGCCAAGTGTGGTTAAAAATGGATCCACTCAAAGATGTTTTTTACCTTGGGATTTTTACCTAATTAGATTTAAATCAGTGAGACCCCCGCTAAGCCAGCATTCATAAGTGAGGTGGTTTTTATATTGAGGACATGATCAGATGTGTAGGTATTGTGATAGCACAGCAGGCTAATGGAGAAGTTGCCTGAAGACTGACTTCGTGAGGGCCTTTGAGTCATTCAACTGAATCATACTGAAGCCCTATGCATGTGGTGGGTTTAAACTTTTGAGGGTTCATAAGAATCCTACTTAGAAGATAAGTAGCAGCTTTTTTACTTTAAGTGAGGGGCTTTGAAGTTGGAGATCCTCTTTTGTCAGCTGTGTGCCTTACATTCTTCATAACCCTGAATCTCAATTGCCTATCTATAACATGAAAATAATGATACCTACATCATAGAATTATTGGGAGGATTAAATGAGACATTATTTACCAAGCAGTTAGCATCCTCTCTGGCACATGGCTGTCATTCAGCAAATAAAAACTTTTAGAGCTGTAGAAGGAAAAGCTGTTACATACATACATACCGACCAGTGAATATTCAATATCTGTTCTAGCCAGAGAAAAAAGAAATATAAATATCCCAATGCTTCGTGCACTCAGAAGTAGGAGAGAATCCAAAGAAATAGGTCCTGTGTCTGAATATCACATCAAGTTTCAGAATGCAGGTGAAGTATGAGCAAAAAATGGGTCCTGTCATAAATAGCCCTGGACTTCTTCAGCATTATTATACATTCCTGACACAAAGAACTATAAATCTGTGTACATAAGGTATCATATTTCAACCTAAGCACAAGTAGAGTTAATTCTGAGGAATATGATATAAACCTATCAAATGGTTTTGCCTAATGGATTCAGCAGTGAGCTGGGAGAATTCTTCAGAAGGGAGGAGACCATCAGATCAACACATCTGGCCTCATTTATGAAGCCCTTGTGAGGAAGTCATCAGTGGGCGAGCACAGTATCATTCAGTGCAGCTTGGATCCATTGGGTGTGGGAATTTAAAGTAATCTGAAAGAGCTGTTGATCCATATTACTTGGGGTTGAATTTTGGTTTTATTGCTTACTGTCTGGCTTGCCTTGGGCCGTTTTACCAGTACTAGTTTTCTACTGCTGTGTAACAAATTAACCTACTTTACAGCTTTGACACAACACCCATTTATTGGCTCACGGTTCTGTAGGTCAGAAGTCCAGGAGGGTGTGATTGGGTTCTCTGCTCTCTGGGGTCTCAGAACGTTGAGGTCAAGCTGTCAGGGATGCTGGGTTCTATCTAATCTGGAGGGTCTTGGGAAGAATTCACTTCCAAGGTCATCCCTGTCTTTCACGACCATGTCCGAGGTTCCATTTTGTTTCTGTCAGCCTCGCCCATCTGCGTTCTTTGTTACATAACCTTCCTCCATATCCAAAGCCAGCAATAGCATGTGGAGTCCTTCTCATGCTTCAAATCTCTGAATTCCCCTTCTCTTGCAACTGGAAAAAAACTCTTCTTTTAAAGAACTCACTCGACTGGATCAGATTTATATGGGTTGATCTCTGAACCTTAAGGGAAATTGACTTGGAACTTTGAATACATCTACAAAACCCCATCACCACAAGTGCTTGTTTTAGTACTTGACTGGATAAGCAGGGGAATAGAGTTTTGGGGGTTCCTCTTTGGGATTTTGCCAGCCATATTACTTAACCTGTCTGCCTCATTCTCCTTGTAAATTGGGATAATAATAGTGCCTACTTCATGAGATTGTTGTGAAGGTTAAATGGTGTAATGTATGTAAAGCGCCTAGAACAGTTCTGGTGCCTAAGAATAGGATTATTAAGGGTTTAATTATTATTATTATTAGTTTTGAGGTCTACTGGCCCTAATCCTAATGTTGGCACCTTGGCAGCTCTGGGGTGGTTCCAGGGAAGAGTAGCAGAGCCTGTAGAAGTGGTATCGGTGACAAGGCAGAAATAGACATTTCTGATGGGAGAGAGCAAGGATGTGGCAATGCCAAGCAGAGAGGGAGGAACACAGTAGAAGGGAGCACAACCAGAAAAGGAAAGAATAAAGGACAGAGATCCCCGTTTGGCTGACCAGTTACTCCTGAGCACACTGGTAAACATCTTCCACAGACTCCCAGAAATGCTCAAGGGGGTACCTTCCAAGCTAAGCTCTAGCTGGGTGTTAAAATCCCTGGGGAGCTTTTCAAAGACACTTAGCTCGGGCCTCACTCTAGACCAATTAAATTAAACTTTCAGGCCTGTGTCTAGATAGATTTTAGAAAGCCCCCTAAGTATTTCCATGTACCAGCAGGTTATAAAACTCCAAGGCTAAAGGGATCTAGGAAAACACAAAATACTCCTGAAAGACATCAAAGAACTATCACTCCTGAGCGATGACACTATTTAAACAGGAGACAATCAAATCTCTTTTTTCTTTGCTGAGAGCACCTGGCCTTCCGGTGGCATAAATGGAGTGTAGTTCTGGCCTGGCTGTAGCCAAGGTGGGTTAGCAGCAGGGAGAGGCGGCGGGGCTGATGGATAGGGGAGCAGTGTGAGGAGAAGTGGGCTTATACTGGAAGCAACACGAGTGCAGGGAACTTCTCTCTCTGGTCAGTCCCACACTGGCCTACCAGCCACCACATAACACTGGTACCGGGCATGTGCCGGGGGTCTAGACTCAAAATAACAAATGTCAGTGGAACTGGAGCTAATCCCACTGTGGTTGTTACTGAAATCCTTAACTTTTCCCTGTAATTGTACTGGTCTAGGGAAATCAGGGTTACATGGAGGGGTCAAGTTTGCTGGTTGGTTTTTGTTTTTTTGTTTTTGTTGTTTCATCAGCAGACTCGTCTTGGCTGGCATTAAAGCTGAATTAAGAGCACTTATCAGCTGGGTGAAATGGAAAAGATAACTGGAAGTAGACACCATATGGTTGGCAGTGAGGAAGGAAGTCAGCTCAGGCTTTCAACTTGGCCTTTGCTGATGCGTAGGGAAGATCAGCTACGTAAAGAGGAGTTAACAGTATATTAAAATGTGTGTATGTGTGTTTTCTGGAATGTCTCTCTTATAGAAATGCTTTCATGAGTTCTACACAGCCTATTTGACAGTCCTTAGAATTTTTTAAAAATTGTATTTATTCATTTACATCAGACCTATTTTCCAAAAACAATTTATATTACTGATTCATTTATAAATTCCTACATCAATTTTTAAAATTTTTAAAATCTTGATAATTTGTACTTGAAAGCATTTGATGATCCTACTTTTATTTACATAGTTTTCTAATAAAATTTAACTTTTAAGCATGCCCTTGAATGGTAATACTGCAGGTAGGGTCTCATAAAGTGCTCTTAAACTTTATCTTTAAGGCACTTTCCTGAAAAGTACACTTCCTGGACAATTATCCCACCCACTTGATCTGGGGTCCTTGGCGGGCCAAGATATTGCTAGAAGAAGTTGCGTGAATCCAAGATTATGGGCACTTTCACCTCTCTTCATGGTGAGCTCAAAACCCAAGGCAATCCTTGAACAGCCTTTCCCATCTTTAAATCCTTTTCTCACTGTGGCATGACTTCCTGTCTTAAGGCTCAATGCAGATGTGAATTATTAAAGATCAAATAGTAGACTGATCAAGTGGAAAAATAGATTATAGACTGCAGAGATCTTTCAGCCCCAAACCCAAAGTGAGGAGAAGCTTGGGCTACAGGGCAAAAAAAAAAAAAAAAAATCCAAAGTGATTCCTGAAATGGAATTCAGCACTCTAGAACATCTAGACATATACTAACAAATAGAAAACAACAGTTTTTGTTTGTTCTTTAAGATGTGTCTTTACTAAGGGCTTATCAAAACTTTAGTCCCCAAATCAAGCAGATAGAAATAAAATATAGAGGTCACTCTAACAGCTATATTCTCAAAGCCGCATTGGTCCCATAGTTGTGAAATACACGTGTTTTCCAAATTATATGGAAAGATACTTGGCCAGAACTGTTTTTAAGATATTAATTTTTTAAAGACTTATTTTATAGAATTAATTCAGTTGGGTTAAAGTCATCATTCTTTGGATGTTTTTAATCATTCTTTGGCTCTTTAATAGTATTTATCCAAAAAGCATTTTTAAATGCTTTTAAAATAAACATAATAGGGGATTCCTGGGTGGCTCAGTTGGTTAAGCAGCTGCCTTCGGCTCAGATCATGATCCCAGCGTCCTGGGATCCAGTCCCACATCGGGCTCCTTGCTCCGCAGGGAGCCTGCTTCTCCCTCTGACTCTGCCTGCCACTCTGCCTGTGCTCACTCTTGCTCGCTCTCTCTCTCTCTCTCTCTCTGACAAATAAATAAATAAAATCTTAAAAAATAAATAAATAAACATACAGGATAGGGTATCACCAGCAGCATGCCCAAGCATAGAAATCTGCCCTGTAATGCTTCTCACAGCCATTGACCCAGCGTGGAGGGCAGAAGCAGGCTGAAACTTACTGCATTCTGAGCTCAGCCACATTTCCAATAGAATCTCTCATTTTAAAAAATGTACCTTATGGCTTTGTACAAAATCAATCAGTGATCTGAATTGTTAGAGATCTAATGTAGCTATTCCCGACTTTTTTTTCATTCTCCAAATGCAAAATTCCCTGAGAATGTTGAAGTCCCAGCAAGAAAAGGCCAGTGCTATTTTGGGCTGTCTCTGAAGACTATCACGGAGAAGGGAGGGAGCAAAACGGAGGTAGACACATCTGGGATGCTATTTTCAGGTTCCTGGATTCCAGAAAGACTCTGGAAAGCTGGAAAGAGACCAGAAGTGTAAAAGGAAATGATTAATGAGTAAAGTCGGGACAGAATAACTCTAGATTGCGTATTCAGGGTATGACTGAGACCTTGAAAACCAGAGAGGACAAGGAAAAGCAGGAAAGAAACCCTCACCTGTGCCAGTCCCTGGTGGGGTGGTGGAGAGCTATTACACATTGTAAATGAACCGGGGCTAAAATTATGTTAAAGAGAAAGAGGGAGAGAGAAAGAGAGACATTTGCCACATTAGTCTTGAATCCCACCAAGACCCTGAAGCTTTGGATCAGATATCCTAGGGCCAGAGGGGCGGCTCTCAGCCCTGGCTGCATATCAGCTTCCCCAGGAGAGTTTAAAAAAACACCCACACCCAGGCCTCACCCACAAAAGCATAGTACTAGGAGCAGCTTTCCACATTGTGAAAACCTGTAGAGATTACAATGATACTTGTAGGTTACATGAAAACACATTTTTTAAAGTAATATTCAAGTCACAGATACTTTAAAATAGCAGTACGGTATTACATGTTATTGTAAAGGAAATATCAAAGTTAGTTAAATGGTTCAATATGAAGACTTTACACTTTAATTTGAAGAATGGTAATAGTCACACAACAATTTATTATGATCTTTTAACAAAGATTATTTAAACAAAGCTTTGGAGACTATCTTCCTAGAGATCAGGGTTTCTCAAAGGTTGATTTGCAAAAGAATCATCTAGTTGATCTTATTAAGGTGCAGGTTCTCATATGATTGGTCTGAATGGAGCTTGAGCTTTGGTTTCCAAGGCGTGGCTGATACTGCTGGTCTAGGCATATACGTGGGAGCAGAAGGTTGCAGAATTTTAAATGGCCTCCTTTCCCGTATTCTCAGACCTGGAAAACCTCCAAAAATTATTTCTACGTGAGATTTGTCACGTTTATTTCCAATCCAGAGGGTGGAGTTGGAAGAAGAAAGACTTCTTTTTAATGTATCCTAAATGACTCAGCGTTTACCTTAAAATATATAGGTCACGGGGAAACACTTTCTAAGGTAAAGAAGCTTCAACCCTCCTGTGCCCAAAAAGAGTTAAATCATGTACTCCAAAATTATGTCTTGACTCGAAGTGAAATGTTAAATGCCATAAATAAACTATCAGCACCAAAAAAGCAGCAATTTTTTTACTCTAAGAAAATAACTTGTTCCTGAGAAGTCTGGCTGTTCTGCACTCACGGCTCACATAAGGTGCTGGCTATGCAGCAAGGAACGTAAAGAGGCCACGGGGAGAGCCAAGGAAGGCCAGGGAGCAGATGGACTTGGAGTTAACATCTTAAAAAATGTTTCAGGTCATACACCATACTTAAGAATATTGCGCATGTTCTTTGGGAAATGTTTTCTTTTTTCTCAATGCAAGCGAATTAAGCAAACCCAGATTCTCCTGTTTAAATAAAAGCATGTTACCACAGGCTCATTGTTTCTTTTTGGGAATTTCTTTCTAAATAAGCCTTTTTAAAAAATGATAATTCCTTACCAACTTTTAGTTTAGTTTTTTATTTTCCCTCCCTTTAAGTTTGAATTTTTTTGAGCTTTCAAAATACCTGTAAAGTGTCAGAATGTTATGTTTCCAATGCTCCTCAATTTTTGGCGTGAAGAACAGACTAATTTAAAACTCAAAGTATGTTAAATCCATGGCTACTGAGCTTATAAGTCATAGTGAGATGTTCTTAGAATGCAAAAGAATAAGATAATAAGGAAATAGTGTTTGATCACCCGGCAGAAATTAAAGAGGAAGTAATGTACTCTTCCTACTGGATATTTTTTCATTTTTTTTTAAAAGATTTTATTGATTTATTTATTTGACAGAGAGATATAGTAAGACAGGGAACACAAGCAGAGGCAGAGAGAGAGGGAGAAGCAGGCTCTTCACTGAGCGGGGAGCCCGTTAGAGGTCTCCATCCCAAGATCCCTAGAACCCTGGGATCCTGACCTGAGCCCAAGGTAGACACTTAACCAACTGAGCCAGCCAGTTGCCCCATACTGGACATTTTTTTCTAGTCATATTCCCAAATATTCACAGTCTTTCGTATTTCAAAGACCACATGAAAGTTACTCAAAAAGGTAGCAGAAATTGCTCTGGACTTGAAGGTCGTGCTCTTGCCAAAGTTGCCCTACTAAAAGAAAGGTTAGAAGATGCCTCATTTTTTCCACATTCTTATTTCTGTGGCTCTTGCCTCCCCTGATCTTCTAAGAAGAATGTCTGTGTTTGAGCATCCAGTATGGTAGCCACCAGCAAGGCAAAGTGTCCTGTAAGTATAAAATACATATTCAATTCCCAGACTAGGTATAAAAAATAATAAAAGAAATAAATAAAAGTACCCTATTAATAATTTGATCTCCATTTTAGAAGTAAGGATATTGGGCTTAGAGAGGTCACGTAATTTTGCTCGAGTCATGCTTCTAGTAAGTGGGAGAGATGGGTTCAAACTGACCTCTGTCTGAGGTCAAAGCCCATCTCTTAGTCAGGGTGTTACAGACCAGGACCAGGGTGAGGTAAGGGAAGCATTTGCCATCGGTGCAAAATTTAAGGACACTGAAAACCTCAGTAATGAAGATATATAATATTTTAATGGATTTTTTAAAAAAATCAAAATTAGTGCAAAAATTCCATAAGGAAGAAAATTTTAAACAAAGACAGCATTTTTTTCTGGACTGGCATGATGCAGCCCTACTCACCTTACCCCAGTCTTGGCCCAGACCATTAGTCCACCTTCCGGAATGACTGCTCACTTTCGTATGTGTTACCTTTTCAAATATATTCAGCTCTTGGAGAGGGGACTGAACCTCACATGTCATAACTTACACTGGTGGCTCCCAGGCCTAGTGAAGAACATGGGAGGTAGTACTAAATACGGGAATAGAAAAAGACTAAAAGGAAATAACCCCCGGTGTTTAGAGAGGATTTTCTGTGTGTGGGGAGTGGGGGGTGGGGGAGGGGTGATGGGATGGGGAACCAGGGTGATTACCCCATCATCTGGCTATGAAACATTAACAATTGTAAAAACAAATGTTTAAATTTAGCTGAATAAGCTGGGAACTTGATTTAAGATTGTGGAGTAAGCACATCGAGCTGAGAAAGGTACTAAAAACAATTTTACACAATGGATGAAACACCATGACTTTCACAGCCAAACTCAACAAACTGAGTATGCTATTGGGAAATCCTGGCCCGTCTGTTTAACTCCCATTGTTCACTATGTGAATCGCAGGGTGGACCTTTTACAATAGGACTTTCCAAACACCAGTTGTATGACAGGGGCTCATAAGCAGACTAAAGAAACTCAGTCATTCCTCTATATTGGAACGTCTTCTTATCAAGAGGGCCAAACAGAATTTCCTATGGAACTTACAAATCTTACTACCAAACGTATACAACTGTCCATATCTCTCTGTTCCCTTTCTCAGCTAAGCTGCTTCAAGAAATAACCAAACCCCCAATCCTGCCTCTACCTCATTTCCCTGTTTAGTTCATTCCCTTCTGGTACTCACTCCTCTCTCTAAATAGAAACTACCTTTGTTACAGTTCTCAGTGACCTCCTTGTCGTCAAATCTAATGGACAAGTCATGGCTTGTATCTTTCTTGGTCTATTAGCTGCTTTTGACACAGTTGGCTAGTGCCTCCTTTAATTACTCTTTTCTTGGCTTGATTCTCTAGTCTCCTGGTTTTCATCCCCATTCTTGGATATTCCTTCTGAATTTCCTTCACAGGAAATTCAAAGAATTTCAAGGAATTCTAGAATTTCAAGGAATTTCAAAGAAATTCAAAGGAATTCTGTAGTGGAAACATACTTTCAGGGGCGCCTGGGTGGCTCAGTGGGTTAAGCCTCCATCTTCAGCTCAGGTCATGATCTCAGGGTCCTGGGATTGAGCCCCGCATCAGGCTCTCTGCTCAGCAGGGAGCCTCTTTCCCCCTCTCTCTGTTTGCCTCTCTGCCTACTTGTGATCTCTGTCTGTCTGTCAAATAAATAAACAAAATCTTAAAAAAACAACAACAACAAAACACTTTCATCTCTGTCTTTTCTCCCCTGCCATAACATCCCCCATTACTGATGTCTCCCCAATCTTCATCAAATTTATCGATCTCCCTTCACCTTTAGAAACCTCAATTCTTACTATGGGTTTGTATTGCTCCCCCAGGATCTGTCCCCTTCCCTAAATGCAAATCATGCCATCAAATGTAGCATGGACAGGATCATCAGGATTTGGGGATCTGACAATCATTATAGATTACTCTACTAAAGTCATCCAGCTTCTTTGTCTTCCCAATCAGGCCTTGTCGGGCTCGTATTTGCCATGGTAGCCTCAGTGCCTGGAGAAGAACGTGGCACGTATTAGTATATATCAGCATGATTCTGGCTGGAAATGACAGAAATCCCAACTCAAAATGACCTAAACAAAAAAGAAAAAAAGCCTATCACAGAACTGCAAGTCTAACATCGAGTATGCCAGCGGCTTCATGATGCCAGCAAAAGCTCTCCTGAGTTCTCTTCCAGGTCATCTTCGTCCTAAGGCCAATTTCAGTCATCAACAGGGCTGCCTGGGGGAAGCAAGGGGAACTACACGACGCTTGTTCAAGAAGAAATGCCTGTCCTTTTATTTTTCTGTACCTCTAGTCAACAGTGGCTAATCAAAAAACCATAACTGGCCCAGCCATTTTATTTGCAGGGGATGCAAGGGAGAAACACCTATTTGGAGTACATTTCCCAGATGTGAAAGTTCTTGGGATAGTTAATATATAAAGCCAATCAGATTTCATATCAATAATTATAGAAACCGTATTACCTAATTTAAGAGAAAAAAAAATCTCTGAGATTTCCCCAACATTCCTTTAAGCCAAGCCCTTCCGGAAGCAAGTTGTTTCTTTGTTTGTTTTTTAAAAGATTTTATTTATTTATTTGACAGACAGAGAACACAAGTAGGCAGAGAAGCAGGCAGAGGGAGATGGGCGGGGTCGGGGGGGGGGGGGGGAGAAACAGGCTCCCTGCTGAGCAGAGAGCCCAATGGGGGGCTCAGGCTCAATTCCAGGACCCTGGGATCATGACCTGAGTCGAAGGCAGAGGCTTTAACCCACTGAGCCACCCAGGTGCCCCCAGAAGCAAGTTTTAAACCTTTGCTCCAAAAAATGTCCTTTGTCTTACAACTCCCATTCTGCTTTTCCACTCCCCAATTCCTGGGACTATCTACCTCCCAAACCTTAAGGAATTAAAGTCTTTCTTTTCTGTGTGGTTCTCGAAGTTTTGTCGCAAATCTGGGGGCTGAGGAGAATATAAATATAGATATAGATATAAAATTTCAGAAACATTCTGAAAATTTTATTTATTGGACAAATGACCCTCCTAATCACCGTCAATTTCTTCTGACTGGTTCAAGTTGCTCAAACTCCAGTCACTAACCCTAAAGTCACTAAAGACAAACCAGTTTTCCTCTCTCTATGAGGCAAACCTCTAGATGCTTCCTAGCTTTTCTGTCACCCTTCTTCTCGCTCTGTTTCAAATTTGTGTTTCCTTTCCCTTGGCTTATCTGCTATTTTTAGCTCAGTGCTTGTCCTTTGGATTTGTCACTCACATTTATCCCAGATTAAGCCCTCGGTATTTTCTCAAAGCTCTGCTTGAACTCTGCCCTAGCTGGTTCTGCTCTCCACTGCCTTGGGCTGCCAGGCTCTGGGGTGTCAAATGCTTGCAGTCACCCTGTATGTGGCTATTTCTTCCCTTTCCTTGTGCCCTCTCCTCCCTGTGTGTTTAAATTCCTTATTTTAATTCATATTTAGCGGTACTAGACAGTCCAAACACTAATTTCCCCTAGTTCATCTGCCACTACACAACCACCTACTGACAGAGGCATTTACATGATGTTAACCACCCTGGGCTCTTCCAGTCGTGAGGGACAGGCTCACAGGCTCAAGCTCAGGCTAGCAAAGCTGATTTACTTTAGTGAGCCTGGTCCCTGTTTGGTTTCATTTGAGTTACTTGGGTCTAATTGAAGATCTGGCTCACTCCATAGAAATCAGTATCTGAGACAATCATCAGCTAGATCTAAGGAATTCAGGCTTGCCTGGTTTTCAACTTAAGAAATTGGGAAAGTAATAACATCAATTATTAAGAAAAAGAAACATAATAATTAAGACCAGAAATGGGCAAACTTTTCTGTAACGAGCCAGATGGCAAATATTTTTGGCTTTAGTGAGCCTTCTCGTCTCTGTTACAACTACTCAACTCTGCCCTTGCAATGTGAAAGCAGCCATAGGCCATCGTAAATGAAGGGGGATGGCTGTGTTCCATCCAAACTTATTTACAGAAACAGGCGGTGGGCCGGACTTGGTCCACAGGTAGTAGTTTGCCAACCACTGACCCAGATGACCAGTACACATGCTGACTGATGTCCCCCCTCCCCACTGCCCCGCCAAGGCCAAGATGTGTGCCAGGAAGATGAGAAGGCATGAAGTCCCTCCTCAGGAAAGGAAGGTCAGTTTATTTGGTGGTAAATCATAGGAAACAATTTTATATTAAAACAAGCCCAGATATTTTATGAAATAGAAAACCACTTTGGACCTTGTTGAGGCAGGCTCTCAGGAATACAGTTTTGACTCTCCTCTGCTATTAGGGGAACTCTGGTGGGAAAGTTTAAGAAATGCTGACTGGGAGATACTTTTATAACTAGTGACTACATGGTAACACCAATGCCATATTGTCTAATTGAAGTGCCTTTGTTTCCCCGCACGGTATGAAATGTGGCTCATGCTGGACCTGTTGTCCTGAGACTAACAAATTTTGTTCTCTTTCAGGATTTCACCATAGTCCCTGCCTGCTGGGCCAGTGAGATCCTCAGACTTTCTTGGGCATTTCTCAGAAGAATCCAGTTATTTTAGTACAACATCCTGAAACTTTCTGCTGTTTTTCTGCTGAGGTTGCTGCAATTATTATGTTTTTTTTTTAATCTTTTTTTTTTTTTTTTAAACTGCAGTATACTTGACATACAATGTTATATTAGTTTCAGGTTATTGTCTTTTCTGGCTTATCCCAATCTGAATATTATATACTCAATCTTCATTATTCAGATTCCATATTTGCAATTTCACCTACTCACTGAAATTTATTTGTAACCCCCAAATCAATATTCATGACATTTTCACGGTCAGTAGCAGGCATGTGCTGAGAGGCAAAACATTTGAGTTACCCCATTTGCAAGTTCCCAGCAGAGGTCAAACGAGGTGACATCTGCCTTCTTAGTTCAGCTCTCATACTGGAAGTCTGTATCTTTTTTTACAGTGTATTTACTGCAACACATCTGCTTTTTGTTGGAGATTTTGCTTTTTACATGGCTCCCAAGTGCGGTACAGAAGTGCTGTCTGAGGTGTTCCTAAGTGCAGACAGGTTGTGATGTGCCTCACAGAGAAGACACTTGTATTAGAGAAACTTCACTCAGGCATGAGTTCTAGTGCTGATGGCCATGAGTTTAATGCTAATGCATCAACAATACATCCAAAATGTCTTTAAACAGAAAGATACATAAAATAAAGTTCTGTGTTGATTGATCGACAAAAATACTATAACCAGAGGCTCATAGGAACCTAGCTCTGGATTCCCCCTAGAAGCCCGGTTCAGTATTTGCTAATTCAGTGTTCAGTGACTTTACAGAACATAGCTACAACAGATAAAGGAGAACCCACTGTCATTCCATTTGCAGGGCCCTGTTACTCTGTGCTCAGTTTTAGCTGTTCTCAAAGCTGCCCCATCATCTTGCCGTCTACTTCTCTAAGACAAGTCTCAGGAGGTCTTGCCACTCACGCATGGATCCGCAGCAGCAACATCACCTGGGAAGTTGTTAGAAATGTGGAATCCCAGGTGCTCCTGGCTGGCTCAGTTGGTTAAGCATTCAACTCTTGATTTTGGCTCAGGTCATGATCTCAGTGTAAAGGGTTCCAGCCCTGCATCAAGCTCTGTGCTAGGCATGGAACCTGCTTAAAATTCTCTCTCTCCCTCTGCCCCCAGCCCCACCACTTTGCATGCTGTCTCTCGAAAGAGAGAAAGAAAGGAAGGAAGAAAGAACGATGCAGAATCCCAGATTCTGATGTAGTGAATCAGATTCTGTATTTAAACAAGATTCCTGGTGATTCATATAGACATTGAAGTTGGAGAAGCACTCCTTTAACACACCTCCTTAATGTCCACAATGATCTCACTGGTCACAGGTTTTTTTTTTTTTTTTTTCTGGTTACACTAGAATCACCTTTACTTTCTATATGCCAAACACCGGCCTCTCATGGTCAGTTCTGTATTTCTAGTCTGATACCATCCATCCACCAACTCACGAATCCAGTAATTAAGCCAATAAGCTTTTTTTGAGAATCCATGTTGGAGTAGATATAATTCTGAAAGTAAGTTTACACAGAAAAAAAAAGTCCTCAAAGGACCTGCAAACCAAAACCATAAATTACCAACTAAATAGCATGAATGAATTTACAAAAGAGACACAATGGTAACATGGAGATTAACACTGATGGATATGGTCTATGAATACTTCCTGGAGGAATTATTTTGAACACATAACTTTAATCCCTGTCAATATGATTCAGCAAAGAAGTTGTTTTAAAACATTAAACATTAATCCTTTCAAATCTAATATGTAACATCCTCTGTTTACACACACCACAACTACTTTAAAATAGTTTTCCTACACAGGAGCAAAAAATAACAACAACAAAAGAAGCGCAACTAAGAAATAACAGAATGTGTGCAGAGAGATGGAAGTGTTTTCATACCTACTCTTCATGTTTCTTTGAATCCTGGCATAATAATTCAATTTCCCTTTCCTTTCCTTACAGATTCTGATGATCCTGCAAAATGTGAAAGTTCTGATCATTTTGTGATCTACTTTCATGTAATATGACCCCTCATCAGGCCAAAACTCTATATAAGAAAGTAACTTTTTTCCATTATGTCTTTTAAGAAGGCACAAGTTCATTTCCCCTCTTATATGAAATTAGATATGATAGAAGTATAAAACAAAAACAGAAGAAATATTGAATCAAATGAGCTACTGACTGTTGGACTGAACAGGCACTTAGGTCTTGGAGAAGAGCCTTATCCTCTGAGTACAGGAAAACTGCAATTTAACTTGCTATCATTTTTCACTGATTGTCACAAAAATGCCTCAAAGCCGGTCTGTATCAGCCACTTCAGTTCACCAATGAGAAACCTGAGGCACTGGAAGGTGAAGTGATTTTATGCTATGAGTCAGCAGAGCCCTGGGAAGCTGTGAGGGAATATGAGCTGTGGGCAATTTGGGATAAGAATGTTCTAAGTCAGTGAGCAACATTATGAAGAGGTAAATTTGAAATTAAAAGCTATAATTAACTCCCTAAGCTGGAGCTTTGTTTTATCCTCTTCATTTTGGAATAACGAAAACAGTCTCTTAATATCTTCGAAAATAAATAAGGAAAGGCTGAGTAGAAATGTGAACCTCTGTGAGTCGTGCGTGTGTTGTGAAGCCGGTGGTATTGTGACATGTACAATTGGGATACGTGTGTAACAAAGTAGGCGTGGATCTTCCAGTGTACATTGTGAGTAATTTATACATATATTAATGTACTCCTGGGTAAAAGGAGTCTGCATCATCCAGCAAGTAAAAACAAACAAACAAACAAACAAATAAATAAATGCAGAATTCCTCACAATTCACTTCTATAGTTGCAGGAAGCTGGTATGTTATTAAGTGATGGACTCTGACATAGGGAACAAGAGTAGCAACCCAAGGTAGTACTTCAGGAAGGCAGAGAGGTCAAGAAGCTGAAGAAACTGGGAGTTTGGAGTTCACGGCTATAGATTCTGCTTTGCCTCTCACTTGCTGTCTTCCTGGGCGGGTCCTTTCCTGTTTGTTTCTTCATCAGCAATGAGGAAAGGTGGCTGGACTGGAGGGTGTCTGGCATCCCCTACACACAGTTCTTGAGCTATCTGATTCTGTATTTGCAGAGCGTGTTCTCACTGGAGTCCTGAGAGAGACCCACTCTGCAGCCATCACCCCACAAACTCAGACCTGTTATTCCTCTCCCTTTCTTTGTGCTAGTAACCTCGATCCTAGAGATGCTATTTCCTATCTGGGAAAACTCCTGGGATTTTTTTTTTTCCCCTGCTATGACAGGAGGAAATGGTTTGAAGTCTGACAGACTGTCCAAATTCTGTTTTCCCTAATCACTGACTGTGTACTGGTGTTGATTCCATGCTTACTAACTGTGTGACTGGAAGCTCTTGCTAGACCTCAGTTTCTTCATCCATGAAATGGGTATAATAATACCTATTTCATAGTTTCTTGAGTAAATTCAACAAATAAGGTAATGCTAAGTGATTCTGCATGAAATACTACATACATAATAGATTTCAAAAATAGTAGTTTCTTTCCTACTTTCTCCACACTCTGTTGTTTGTTATACTTAAAGATAAAAGGTTAGTTCTCCAAAAGTCAGACCACATTCAGTGGTTGAAGACAGATTCAGCTTCTCACCCTTGAAACTCCATTACGTAGGCAATTACATATTCTGCTTAAACAGCAAATCCAGGCCTTAAGTACACCACCAATTCTCTTTTTAATAGATGGGAAAGGTGGGGCCTAAGCCAACTATCCACTAAAGAAAGAGTGAGAGTAAATAACAGCATGTAGGCACTTTGCACAAGTCTGACATTCCATATTTATGCCATACCTTTGGGGCAGAAGAGCTAAAATAGAACATAGAGATCTTTCTAATGTGGGCAGTAGGGGCCACTTGTAATGATGCTGAGGTAATGCTTGGATGAGCTCAAAGGAGCTGAAAGAACCAAATTGCCCCAGAGAGAAATGAGGGGAAACAGGTACGATCATGGCCCAGGAGGAAGGATTAAGGTGTGCTGATGCAAACACTGTGATTCTTTTTTTTTTTTTTTTTTTGGTAAAAAAACAACAACCACAACAACAAAAAAAAAAAACAAAAAAACTTTTTAATTTTGATTGCCAAATTATTTAAGGCAGGTATAAAAAAAGAAAGCATTCAATATACATTTTATATAAAATAAACTAGATTACAGCATAAAACAAGTAACCAGGCAATGGCGTTAAAGTCTCTCTCTTCTAAAACTGGATAATTGTAAACATTAAAAAAAAAAAGGACTGCAAGACTATTCAAGTAATAGAACAATCACAGATGTCTCTGGTACGCAGGCTATTGGGTTATTTGCCACTCAAGATTATCAAAAGAATGACATCTCATTATTCACAGATGCTCATTATTTCCCCATTTTAATCTTTACATTATATACAACACAGTTTTTGTATATTGAAGCCAACTACACAGCAAAGGAGAGATAAGAAATTTACCCTCTCAACTCAGACTTTTAATAAACAGCATTAATGTAAAGGTTCCTAACTATCCACTGAGTCTGATAATGACACAAAGAACATTTAAGAAAAGCTATATGGATGGGCAATGTGTCTTTGAATTGTTTGCTGGGAGAAACCTCTCACAGAATGCAAAAGCTCTGGTCTTGCTGTGTTCAGCTAGGTTGATAACCCCCCTCACCTGAAACGGGCCTCCCACTGACCCCACCCCACCCCCACCAGCTCTCTTCCACCACGCACACATTGCTTGTTCTCTTAGCTTAAATTCTACGGAAATTGACCATGGCAAAAGCATGGCAAAGAAAACTTAAAATGCTCTATATAGCACTTAGAAAGTTTGAGCCCTCGTTGGCAGAGAAGAAATCTAGGACAAGGCATGACTGTGGCCTATGGGAAGCCATGCACTAAAGCCTGTACTGTAAAAAGAAACCATGTTACTAGTCAGAGAATCGGGGATGATTCTAAATGTGTCACCTGTTTATTTTGTGCTGGGCAGGAAGCTGGGATTGGAAGATACAAAAATTAAGAAGGTATGGAAGGTCTTAAAAAAAAAAAAAAAGGAAAAGAAAAAGGAAAGATGGTCTCTAACCTTAAGGTGCTCACAAGTTAATAGGGGCAACAGATTCTGACTCCTTTACTGTTAGCACAGTGGGAGCTCAGTATGGTAACTTCCATTTGCAGAAGTAGCTGCCTGAGGAGCAAAGCTGTCAAGATGTCTCAGGGACAGGGCAGACTGAGGGGCTGACCGGTGCTAACCTGGCCACCACACCCCCACAGCATGCCGCTCTTTCCTTTGTGCCTGCTGGAGCCTAAGGCTTACAGACTCACAGGTGACCAGAGTGCTCATCTTAGGACCTCTGGGCTAATTTTATGCTGCAGAGAACTCTGCAAATATCTTATTCCTGTAGGTTTCTGGCTTGTGCAGCCTAGATTTGCCATGTGTATATGGCAATGTATACATTATGTCATCATTTTTATATTCCTTAATGTTTTCTAAAGATAAAACTTAAAATGAAACAAATGTGTTATCATCAAAACAAAGGAAATCAAAGTGTTCTGCCAATCTTGTTGTTCTAACATCTTGAGAAACTGAACACATAACGGACTAATTTGTGCTGTTATTTTCATAGTCTTTAAAGACAATGATGATGAACCCATTAATTTTAGACTTTAATTCAGATAAAATACAGTTTTGGGGAAGAAAAAGTCAATTTTAGCACAAATCAGGGTGAGCTTGGCTTTCAAAGTAAGTATCATGCCTTATGAATTCTTGACTTATCCTATAAAAGAAAGATAGTGTTATTTGCTTATACACAATATATAAAAAATACAGGCTATGTCTGGGACTTATAGAGTTAAATGATGCCATCATAATGAGTCATTGGGATTATTGGCTTTTCCTAAGTTATACTTATTTTCTCACATTAGTAATCGTGTGCTTATGCTCTGATGCCAAGGTGTGCAGGTGCTGTTGCTGATCTGTCAGAATTCCCATGCTTACTCTGTACCAGCTTGACAAAATGGGCCTGAAGGAGTCATAGATACATTTGCAGTCAGGCTTTGGCATACACACAGAAGACATTGAACTTGACCATCTTAATTATAGGAATTTTAAAAGGTTGGTAAGGGAATGGTAACATCTTTTCTAAGAGACAGTGGATGTGGGTGGACCTACTTATAGATGAGATCTATTTCCTTTCCATGAAAATGGGTATCAGGTTAGAGACCTTCCTGAGACCAGCAAGGATCCAAAAGAACCATCCAGCCTCATAGTATCTTTTCTATTATTCAAGCAAGACAGGTTAACATAGGGGGGAAAAAAAAACAAAGTGCAATAACAGAGGAATGAACACTTCTGCTTGAAGGTAAACATTTGAAAGTCAAATGTTTGAGATACTCAGGCTGCATTCAATAACTCAAGAATGAGCCTACTGATTCTTAATATTCCATCTGCTTGGTATTCTTTTCAAATTGACCAAGTTTATATAAAAGAGTAGAATTTTCCCTACTGTACCTGCTTTCTTTTTTTTACCCTGTAAAATCCCACAAATCCTATGAACAAATACATGAGGATTTTGTGAAAGGAAAGTAAATGATCTTGAAGTAATTTGCAGGACTAGCCATGGAGCAAGAGAGGGCCTGCAGTCTTGAACCCCATTCCAGCCCCCACTTCTGGAGACACGGTTGAAGCATGAAAAATTACATTTGTGTGCTCTCTTTTAAAATAAAGACCCTTAAAAAATAAGAGAACAGCCAATACATTCTGGGGGGGGGAAAAAAAAAAAAAGAGCTGACCAATATTAAAACTGTGTGTGTGTGTGTGTGTGTGTGTGTGTAACAGTGAGGTAGCACTGCATCAATAGGCAGAATAAAAAAACAGAAGAGAAAGTCTAGATATGTATAGAGAGTCAAATACAAGAAGGAATTTTTAGTATTTGTTAATGGTGTCATCTCAAATAAATGTAGGAACAATGGATATTTCAATATATAGTGTTAGACATCTGGGTGGCCCCCTGGGAAACACAAAGTTGGATCTATATTCACTCTGAGTTAACAGGACAACTCCCATAAGATAAAAAGATTTAAATGTTATAAAGGGGGAAATCCTAAAAATATTAGAAGAAAAATGTGGGAGGATTCTTTATGACTTAAAATAAAAAATCACTAAGGCAAAATTATTAAACTAAATTTGAATTTATTTTAAAAGTCTGTTTAGGAAAATAAACACTGTAAGCAACATCAAAAAACAACTGACAGGTTGGAAAAATATTTGCAACTCATAACACAAAAGGCTAATTCCTCTAATAAATTAAGAGCTTCTAAAAAATGGGGAGAAAAAAACCCAGTAACTCAAAAGAAAAGTGAGCAACGAACGAACAGATGGTTCACAGAGAGTAAATTAAAATGACTCAAACAAATGAGGAGACACTCAATCTTAGTAATGAGGTGCATGCAAATTAAAACTACACTGAAACACAATTAAAATCCAAAGTAGGGCACTCTGTTGATCTGATTGTAGAGAAACAGGTGCTGCCATGTACTGTTGGTGGGGTGGTAAACTATTACAACTCTTGTGGAGAACAATTTCATGCTGTCAGAATTATAGGTGCATATTATATTTCACCAAGCCATTCTACTTCTTAATGTATATACAAATTTTCCACTATAGCACTTTTTAAAAAAAATTATAGTATAAGTATCCATCTGTGAGAGAGAAGTTAAATGAAATTGTAATATATTTACATGATGGAATGGAAAGCAGTTGGTTATATATATATATATATATATATAGTGTAGACTGATATGGAAAGAGCTCTCTGAGTCATCGATAAGGAAGAAAGGTTCAGTAAAGTATGCCCTTTCTGGGGTACGTAGATGGGAAGTAAGAATTTCTCCTCACATTTGTGCACGTACTCAGAGACTCTGGGAGGATACCTGAGATCTTCCTAACAACAGTGGGGTGGTGAAGGGATGGAGGAGGAGGGTAGAAAGATTTTCAGGACTTGGAAAGAAGTTTTCAAAACTACAGCCGCGTGGGATCGGAGGCACAGTCTGGGGTTATGGAACTGACTGAACTGAGTGGTCCCCTCTGCATCAGACAAAAATGGCTTTGGCTTCATCTTCCAAGAGCTCCTGCCAACAGCACTGGGCAGCTCTCAGAATGATTCTCATTCTAGAATCAAAGAACAGACTTAGAAGACACGACAAGGGTCCATGGCGCTAGAACTTGGATGCAAGCCATTGGCATCCCTTCCCTTTCCCAATTTTCTCCTTTACTACACTAGTAGTTCTCAACTAGGGGTGACTTTGCCCTGAGGAGGCATGTTTGGTTGTCATGGCTGGGAATACATCTATTTGGTTTAAAATGTCAGTCGTGTTGAAGTTAAGAAACCCTGCACCAGGGTAAGATACCATGGAAAGGGTGAAACCTGTGAGGGAGAAAGCACAGGGGAAATGAGGAATGTGCTGTCATGAAGAAGCCTGAAACCTTTACACCCACCCCTGCATCTGAGGTAACTCAAGCGTCCTGGGTAGAGGCAAGAGATTGATGATTTTTCTGTGCCCTGGTATGACAAACACTGTGAAACTCAATCTTGAATAAAACATGAAACAGATCTAAAAGCACAGTGCTATAATTCAAGAATAACAGCTCCTCAAATCCCCACATGTATTGGGCATCTGTGTTCAGTGTGGGCCCCTCTCATTATTGCCCATTCCACTCACAGCGACGCCTGATTCACACAAGACCCTGTGTGTGGAAACCCCGGAGGGACTCGGGGAAAAGCAGCGCTCCCACTGCAGAAGGGCTGTTGTCTCTGGAAGGTAATTCAGCAGCTGTTAACAAGTCTCCACTTACAGCAGAGCAGCTAAAGGAAAGGAGAACGCTGTGCTGACTCACTAATTGCCAGACACTCGGGGCGGGAGCGCGGAGGGGAGGGAAGGGTTTGCTGGAGGACACCAATCACTCGGTGCGGTGCGAGGGGCTGGCTGGAATGAGACCAGCATTCCAGGCTTCACAGGCTGATGTTCTGAAGCACCGGGAATCGTCTGCAGGGGCAGAAACGACAGTAAGAAAATGCATTCTGATGCCAGGGAAAACAATCAGGGAGAACGAGAGCAAGTGAGAAAGAACAGATCATTAGCAGAGTGGGAGAGGGCATCAGGTGTAGAGCTGGCATCCGCCTCCGAGGGGTGGGCCGGTGGCAGAGTGGGTGAGGACCAGACCCGCACACCGCGGCCTGGGGCATTCTGAGCCAGCGCACAGCTTCCCTCAGGGTGTGTGGTATTTATCCACAGACCAGTGGGAAATGGGCTTGCCTTCTCCTCACTTTCCAGGAATTTCTCTTAAAGGGAGCTACTGTGGCCCTCTGCCCTACTTGGAGCTTGGTTTTATGGAATTTTGCCTGGTTTACTTATGGAGCTAGTCCTGTACTCTCAAAGAATTAAATGCGTGGACTTCATGGACATTTTCCCATTCTTTGCTCTCCTTCGGTTGGTTGTCACTGAGCCATTAAGTCTCTTTCTCTCTCTCTCTCTCTCTTTTTTAAATTTAAAATATTTTATTTATTTATTTGACAGAGAGAGAGAGATCTCAGGTAGGCAGAGAGGCAGGCAGAGAGAGAGAGAGAGGGAGAGAGAGAGAAGCAGGCTCCCAGCTGAGCAGAGAGCCTGATGTGGACTCAATCCCAGGACCCTGAGATCATGACCTGAACCGAAGGTAGAGGCTTAACCCACTGAGCCACCCAGGCACCTCAAGTCAGTCGCTTTTTGACTATTCTTTCTCCCCTTCAGACCGTGAAACTCTTCCTGGTGTTGAACAAGGAAGTGGACACATAGGAGTACATTCAGGGCAGGACGGAGAAAGTCAGTCTTATAGGTCAAAGCAACTCAAACAATATTTACCAATTATTTTTGGCCACTATTTTGTGTCCTGATGGGGAAACACCAGCAACAAAGCTCCTTGAAGAATGACCGAAGATAACATTCTCTCCTCAAGAAATGAAGCGTACAAATGCACCTCAAATCTTTCATACCTTTGAAGGCTTAGGGAAAAACTTCCATGCAGAGGTCAAGATTTAAGATTAGCTACTCTAAGTTTCAATAACAAGATTCTCCATTTCCTTAGAATGGTACTAAATCTAATGGTACTAAAATCAGGGGTGCCTGGGTGGCTCAGTCGGTTAAAGCCTCTGCCTTTAGCTCTGGTCATGATCTCAGGGTCCTGGGATCAAGCCCAGAGTAGGGCTCTCTGCTCAGCAGGGAGCCTGCTTCCCTTCCTCTCTCTCTGCCTGTCTCTCTGCCTACTTGTGATCTCTGTCAAATAAATAAATAAAATCTTAAAAAAAAAAGAATGGTACTAAAAATCAGAAAGCTTCCATCCACACCATCCTTAATATTTCAGAAGGTTGCTATATACATTCTCTTGTTTACTCCTTGCAGCAACCTTGGAGAGATTGCCCTAGTGTCCCCATTTTAAAGACCAAGAAACCGAGGTCCAAAAAGAAGACTGTAAATTACTTAAGGTCACAGAGCCAATAATACAGCTGTTTCTAGACTCCATTGCTACAAACACTTTGCAGCTACCACAAAGAATTTAGCCGGGCAGGGGTGAGAGGGTGGGGGAGGGGGAGGGGGGCCTGGGGAGTCGGAAGGAGGGGAATCAGCAGCAAAGATTTATTTAGTATTCCCTATGTGTCCAGCACTGTGTTAAACACTTGCATTCTTTACCTTTTTAATGCTAGTCACAATCCTGCAGTGTGGGGATGTCATTTCCAACATCATCTAATAACAATACCGACGTGTGGTAGGAAGGTGGGAGCTGGGTAATAAAAATTGGTAACACCTGCTTCACCAGCTGAAAATATAATCATCTCTCTCTCTCTCTCTCTCTTTTTTATTTTAATTAACAGTTTAGCAATTCACATGCACTCATGAATAGAAAGTCCAAGGTTGCTCTCTGAAAGTGTGAATATATATGTTCTCCCATTGTAAACTGTTCAAGAAAGCCACAAACACACTCAGTTCAAAAGAATTAATCCTCCCTCTGAATGCCAGGTGGAGAGAAAACTGAAGTGTCTGGCTGGTCCATTCAGGTCATGGATTCTGCTGCTCTCCTACAGAGTCCATTCCGGTCCCACAGTGTCCTATTGAACACTTCGATGTTTCCAAGGCCCAGGGTCCAAACAACATTATTCTGTCTGTCAATGAAGCCTGTGTTGGTCCTGACTCTTGCAGAGACTGCTGGAAAGCCCATTAACTGGGGCTCTGTAGTTTAGATTCACATATGCAACCATTGATCCCCAAACAGGATCAATATGCCTGAGGGGATTGGATCTGCAAGGGAGTCAGCCTCATCTGCCCACTGTGCTGGAATTAGCTCTAGACTGGAGTTACAATACAGGCTCTAGACTGGAGTTAACAATACAGGCTCCACCTTCATTCATGGTGGCTTCCACTCTGAGGTCTACGATATCTTTTCCCACCAGAGGATGTCTGTCACCACATTAGAGCACAATAAAGAGATTTTTTCCAATGCTTAAAAAAGAAATGGGGTCTTGATTCCTTTCCTTCTAAGGAAGGAAAAAGGTATACCTTTTTCTACCTTCGTCCTGGAACCAATACCCATTTTACATGGAATTTGGAGAGCTACTTTCAGAGGGCACACATGGTTCTAAAGCGAGACTGTGAGGTTCAAAGAATGAATCTCGTGGACAAAGGAGAGCAAGTAAAGCGATGTAGTTTTATTAAGCAAGGATATAGTAAAAAGCTCTCAGGAGTGAGAGGGGTCCCAACAGGGTTGCCACTGAGGACTTTTAGGGTTGGTCTTTTATTGAAGGTTAACCATGGAACTTAAATCCTTTTAACATCTCTATAGATAGCACCACTGAGTAGGGACTAATGATAACACCTCTAATGGCTTACTTCCTTTTTGGGTCGCAATTCTTTGTTGGTCACAAGAAGCTGTTAAAACAAGACCTTACCTCTGACACCTAGGACAGGATGGTCTAATTTGTTCTCTCATCTCTGGTTTCCTTTTACCTCCACGTCGTTTTGGGGATTTCTGCGAGCCTGATCCCAGAGCCCCCAACCTATATCTCCCTACCTCCCCTCATGGGTCCCTTACTCAGTTCTATTATTTTTCCCCTCTAGGATAATAGGTGCATATTGGGCTTATGTTGCTATAATTAATTTCTCCCCCAAAAAATGATGAAAAAAATTTTTGCCTCAAGGTGACTATGTCTCCAAACATAGAAGAACCTGGCACAATTTTCAGAGTTCTATCTTACCAGACATCCCTTACTTCCCATGTGATTCCATCAACTGGGTGATATTGCTAATCTCACCAGTGTTCTCTTTCCCTCTAAAATCTGCCCAGCAAAACAGTTTATATTGCTGTCTAAACTACATAATTTCCCAGACTACTGAAATAAAACAGAAACAAAATATCTAAGTAATTCCAGAATATCTCAAAAAACAAATCCATTACTGTGGAAGTCACAGCTCATAAATATCTTGCTTCTATCAACATATAGTTATGTAATATTAGACTTGGTGATGCAGATGGTATATTTCCTCATGACACTTTGCAAGCAAGCTAAAAATGCAGAAATGCCTCCAAGACAATGACAGAGGAAAGGGAAACAAATTCCAAACCAGAGGAGGCAGTTAGAATCTCATTTTATGAAGCCATGAGACATTTTACACAATGCAAAGTAACTTCTGTTAACTCTGGGAAGAACATAAAACACCTAAAGAAAATTACCTCTACCAGATAGATTGGATTGAACACATATACTTTCTTCTCTTGTGTTTTCCCAACTCCCTACTAACACAGAAAAAACAATGGGTTTTGTTTTAAGGATATAAACCCCACAGAGGCAAAGAAATGAGCATGATACCATCAACAATTTGAAAACAAGAAAGACGGAAAAGGCAGTGGACCCAAGGAAGAGAAATTTAAAACCAGTAGCAGGGAAAGCTGAAAACCAATCTGATTTATGTAGTGAGACCCCAAAGGTCCTGGAGCTGACAGCACCAGGGACCTCCGGAATAGGATGAAGAGAGATGGTTTGGCTAAAATAAGGAGAATGACTTGAGACTATAGCTAAGAAGCAGCAGGATCACATTGTTTCCTTCATTCCAGCAGGCTAGGTGACTAAGCCTCCCCACTCTAGCAGAAAATGGAAAGTTTATTCTTTGGAGAAAGTAAAAAGAGAGTCTCCAAACTGGGAGACATTAAACACATTAAGGATGGTGATTCTCTTTGGGAGTGACGACTCTACTGAAGCTCATTCGGGCTCCGTAAGCAACCAGCTCCATCTTTTGAGGCACACACAATAGACAGGTGTGCATAGATATTGGAAACCATTATTTGTGGTCAAGAATTAGAAACAACCCAAAGGTCTATCAGCAATAGAATGGATAATTTAATTGTGGCACATTCTTACAATAAATAGAAACTCACAAAAATAATGTTGAATAAAAGAAGTCACACACAAAATGGTACCTATTGTGAGTAGTGATGAGGGAACCAAAGGCAAGCTGAGGACAAAGCAGAAGCTGACACCCCGCAACCCCACCCACCATGGGATATATGTGACATTCCTCAGGCACTCCTCGCTACCCTAAAGGAAAAACAAATAGTTTACCTGTAGAGATCACAATCCTGCAAGACCCGAGTCTCCCTCAGTTGACAAATGTCCTAGTGATTTACAAGGAAGAAGCTTTCTTCTCAATAGCCTAACTTCCAGAGACCCATAACTCAGTTCCTGAAGCCCTAACATCATCCTCCCCTGCAGAAAATTGAGGGAGGCTGAGGCAGAAGGAAATGTAAATAAAGTTGAATTTCTTCTAAACCTAAAGCTCATTGACAAGGATGTGTGAGAGGAGGATTATGACATTCCTCCAGGAAGCTCCCAACTATTTTACTGTTAATGCCTTACTAAAAGGAAAAACAGCCTTAACTTGACAAATAGCAAAGCTTCCAGTATCCTGTGTGTCTTCTTTAATACATGAGAGTTCTTTCAAAACCTCCCTTTTCCTTACCTCTCATAACACCATAGTATATAATCAGCCACCCAGCAGCAGCTCTTTCTGCTCACAGGTACTGACCCTGTGCTTTAATAAACCACCATTTTGCATCAAAGATGTCTGAAGAATTCTTTCTTGATTATCGGTTCTGGACTCCATCCCACTGAACCTGACCTGTAATCTAAAACTACATCAGTAGGAGGGCATAGAGCCTGATAGACATCTTTGAAGAGCCTTTCAGATGGTGGCAATTTTTTATTTCTTGAGCTGAGTGTGGTGAAATGGATATGTTCACGTTGGGATAATTTGTTGAGGTATATACATTTATGATCCTGTTGCTTTTTCATATACATGTACTACTTCAATAATGAATTTTTTTTAATGGACCAGTTAGTAGGTCTACACATTTCATATCAACTTTAGAAGTCTTAAATACCCTATTTTCATTGTAGGTATGGGTTTCTGCATAAAACTTGCCATTAGTGGAAAGGAAATGGGTAAGACCATTGGGAAGGAAATTTTCTTGGCCCACAAACCTCTACTGAGAGGTAACTTATAGACCATGACCTCCATCATGTAGATGACCAGTCAGAATAAGCTCATTCTCTCTATACTGTAAATGTGTAGCATTAAAGAAATCTCCATTTCTTCCTAGCTCATTTTGGTAAGCAGAATCTAAGAATTCCCCAAGATTTCAGACCCCTGATATACTCACACTTTCCCCCAGTGGTTCAATTAAACACTCAATTTATGTACCAAATGAAGGGAATTTTCAGATTTAATTAAGTTCTCAGATCGTTGGCATTAGGACCAGGAGGTTATCCTGGGTGAGCCTGTGTTGATGAGAGAGTTTTCCTGGCTGGTCACAAAGAGAAAATCAAAGACAAGGGCTCTGGCTAGCCCAGAGGAAATCAAACCTTTTTGCATGAACTGCCCTCAGAGGCCATGTAGCCAAGTGCAGGCAGCTTCTAGCAATGAGAATGATCCCTAGCAAAGGCTACTAGGAAAATGGGGACCTCAGTCCTACAACCATAAGAAAATGAAACTTTCCAACCACTACTGAGACCTCAGGCCCCTTATGAAAATCACAACTCTTGATTTCAGCCTGATGAGACCTTGAGTAGAGAATCCAGCTTTTCCATGCCTCAGTGTCTACCTACAGAAACTTAGATAATACACTTGTGTTATTTTAAACCACTAAGTTTGTGGTGATTTCTTAGAAAGGGATACAATCATCTTCCCCCAGTATTATCAGGCACCTGCTCACTTTCTATGTTGTATTTTAAAAAGTCACTAATTATTGTGCTTACTTCAGCAGCACACATACTAAAATTGGAACCATAAGAGAAGATTAGCATGACCCCTGTGCAAGGATGATACACAAATTCATGAAGCATTCCATATTAAAAAAAATTACTAGTTATTGTTACATTTTCCCTCTTTAAACTTCCTAAAATTCTTTAATAGAGTTATCATGCATTTCTCCCTGTAGCAGACCGATGCTAGTGTCTCACAAAACTTGATAACTCATTGGTCTATACGCCAAAAGACTGACAGGGGTCAAAGGTGAAACTCAGAAAACAAAACTTAGTTTGAGTAAAGGGAGCACAAATTTGCTAACTGCTCTTGAAACATTAACATGAATGAATAATTTTTGAGAGGTAAATAATAATAATAAAATAAGATGTAAGTACATTGTCACATAGAATTGATTTCACTGAAGAAACTAACAACAGACTTTGTTCCATCTGTAGGATAGAGATAATTTAGATTTTTAAAAGCTTTGAGCCAATTTATGTGTGACAGAGGTAATAGATGGCAAAAAAGAGAAGGTGGAATCCACTGTCTCTGGGACTGACTTAAGGAGGGATGACCATATCTTCCCACAGCCCAATGTGGACGTTTCTTTTGGCACCAGACCATTGTCTTAAAAGCAGCATGGGTAGAATAAAATGGCAAGTCCTTTGTCTCTGCCATGCTGATGGTATAATTTGTGTGCCTAACTCTTCTTGTCTTTGTTGGATTCGTACCTTTTCTCTACAACTTATAAAGGCTGCTTTTTATATCTACATCATTATGATCAACATGATGATATCTTTTAAAGGAAGTTATAAATGATTCTTGAAAGCAAACTTCCTAACTATAATTAAAACAATCTCTAGCATTTCCAACATACAAACCTTCTATATTAAAATGGGAATTAAGTTGAGAAAAGCCACACTTTACCAAAGATTGTCTACACAGGGGCTGGCTGAATGTCTGTGGATTTGTAGAGAATTCCACAGTGCTTTGTGGACTCTGTCAGTTGGGTGTCAGGGAATTCTGAGGAATGGCCTAATTAAATCAGCACATAATGAAAGAAGACAAAATGCTCTGGGTCTAAAGACACAATGTGCCTTTAGCCAATGCAGACTTTGACTGCATCTAAAGAAAGTGACCACATCTCAAGAGAGAAGGAACGGTCAGCAGGAAAGATGGCATGCTGACAAGATCCACAGAGCTCCCAGGGCACTAGTCAAGTGAGAGACAGTGCATTTGGGAGGTTAGAGCCATCTTCTCACTGAAAAGAGAGGACTTCATGGGTGGCAGAGTTATTTCATCCAAGCTGCCTTAGATGTTAGAGGAGTTGTTTCCCCAAATTAAAATTCCTTCTCTGATTTTATAAACACTAAAAGAAATTCTTTTTAAAAAAGAAATTCTTATTTTAAAAAATTGCTTTTCAGGTGCCATTTTATGAAGAAGGAGGTATTATGTATGGATAAATAACTGGAACATTGAAGGTTTTATGTTTAATTGTGACTTTGGTTGTCAGTGGTGCTTTATATATCTTAGTTTTGCAAATTTACAAAACCATAAGGGTACTGTGTCTGCTCTGTGGTAACTTAGCTTCAGCCTATGAGGTAGGTCCCATTACTGGTCCATTTTACTGTTGAGGAAACTGAGACACAGAAGTTAATTTGTCCACATTTACCCAGCTAGTCAGTCAATGATACAAGAGGTAGAAGAAATTTCTTTTCAGATTTTATTTTTATTTAAATTCAATTAGCCAATATATAGCCCATCATTTCCTTTTGATGTAGTGTTCATGAATCCATTAGTTTCATCTAACACCCAGCAGTCATTACATCTCGTGCCTTCCTTAATCCCCATCACCTGGTTACCCCATCCCCCCATTTACCTCTCCTTCTGCAATCCTCAGTTTGTTTTCCAGAGTCAAGAGTCTCTCATGGTTTGTCTCTGATTTCTTCCCATTCAGTTTTCTCTGCCTTCTCCTGTGATTTGTTTAATGGGGATTACATTGAGTTCATAGATTGGAAAGGAATCTAAACTTTCTAATACTGAACCTTCTAATACATGAACATGGTGTATGCCTCAATTTATTCTACCTATAATTTCTCAAACACATTTTGTAGTTTTCTCTGTTGAGGTTTTACACATCTTTAATTCATAGATATTTGATGGGATTATTTTTCTGCATTTAAAAGACTTTAAAAATTTTAATATCATTGATTGTTGTCATTATGTAAAAATATAATTGCTTTTATATGTAGATCTTATATCTAGCAATGTTTTTATAGTCCCTTATTAATTCTAATGACTTGTAGTTAGATTCATTTGGATTTTCTACATACACAAAGGTGTCATCTGTGAATAAATGTTTTATCTCTTCTTTTAAAATCCTTATATCTTTTATTTCTTTCTCTAGCCTTATCACACTGGTTAGGAGCTTGAGTACAGTTTTGACTAACAGACGTTCTTATTTCATTCCGGATCTCACCACGATGTTTGCTTTAAGATTTGTATAAATGGGGAGCCCCATTGTATAAATGGGGAGCTTGGTTGGTTAAGTGTCTGCCTTAGGCTCTGGTCATAACCCCAGGGCCCTGGGATCTAATCGTGTGCTGGATTCCTTGCTCCATGGGAAACCTGCTTCTCCCTCTTCCTTTGCCCATCACTCTCCTTGATTGTGCCCTCTCTCTCTCTCTCTCTCTGTCAGATAAATTAAATTAAAAAATTTTTTTTATAAATGCCCATTATCATACTAAGAAAGTTTCCTTCTTAGTTTGCCAATGCTTTCTATTATGAGTAAATGTTATATTTTAACAAAGGCAGTTATTCCTCTATTGAGATAGTCATGTGATTTTTTCTCTTCTATTCTGTTAATGTGTATATTGATTTCAATATTTGATTAGACCTAGAATTCTTGGAATAAACCTAACTTGTTCATGTTATATATTTCTAGGTTTGGTTTGCTAATACTTAAATAACTTTATATTTAAATCATGAGAGAATGCCTGCAATTTTTCTTTCTTGCAATGCCCTTGTTAGGTTTCAGTGTAAAAATTTTACTAATCACAGGGGTGCCCTGGTGGCTCAGTGGGTTAAGCCTCTTCCTTTGGCTCAGGTCATGATCTCAGGATCCTGGGTTGAGCCCTGCATCAGGCTCTTTGTTCAACGGAGAGCCTGCTTTCCCTCCTCTCTCTGCCTACTTGTGATCTCTCTCTCTCTTTCTGTCAAATAAATAAAATCTTTAAAAAATTTTTTTTACTAATCTCATAAAGAAAGTTAGGAAGTATTCCCTCTATGTCTATTTGGTGAAGGACTTATAGAGATTGATGCCTCTTCTTAATTGGAAGAATTTATTTGTGCAGTCTTCCTGATCTGAATATTCTGTGTACCATAAACAGACTTACAGCAAAGCTAATATTATATAGGCTTACCCAGTATCTTGACCCAAAGGTCATACTGCACTGTAATGTTACCCTATGGCACCCAGCACAAAGAAGTGACAAATGTGAAACTTGAAGCTGAAATGTGGAAAATTCTTCCATCATCCATCAGATGCATAAATTTTAAGCAGAGAATACAGTTTCAATGGACAGTCAAAAGTCCTCTCCTTTTAGGAATACACTTGATACTGCCTTGAAACTTTATAGCTCATATATGAAAGAAAATTGAGGGACATTTATCCCAAATTTGATAACAATCCTAAAATTTTGTGACATTACAATGAGTTACAAATCTGAAAGAAACTTTTCTAACTGACCAATATTAATAACATAACGTGATCAACTAAAAGAAAGATTTGAATTATCCTCATAATAGAAAATGACATTATAAAATTATTGTTATGTATGTAGGTGATCAAACTGTTTACAGACAAATTATGTAGAATGAAACTTTTAGAAGGGTGTCAGGCATCTAATGAATAAAAGTATTATGTTATTTTTCTAGATTTGGTTATGTATTGATATTGGATGGTTTTTTATTAGTATGTTGTTGTGATTTGTTTTCTCATTCAAAGTAATATTTATTTTCATATGTAATTTTGTATTTTTTTCTTACATGGGTCCTCAAATTTGTGTAAGTATTACGTATTGAATATAGAAGGAAGGAAAAAGAGAGAGAGGGAGGAAATTCAATAAGTGAAGAGTACAGAATTCATTTGAAGAATAAGGGAGAGTATCTCTAAAACTACATTGGAAAAATATAAGACAATAGAATGATATCTTTAATATTCTGAAAAATATGTAGTTTTAACTATTTCAAGCCAAATTGTTAATTGTGAATGCAAAGATATTCTCAAATGTGCAATATATCAAATAATTTATATTTTCTGCAGCACTTATAAGGAATCTACTAGAAGTTCTGTTTTATCAAAAGGGCAGGTGAACCAAGAAAGAGATACATATAGAATTTAAGAAACAAGGGATCAAACACAAGAGAGGCAAAGGACACTTGTAGGATCAGGTAAAGTGGGATTCTAAAATGGTAGCTGTCAGTGATCCCACACAGCAACCACTCCAGACTGGAGAAAGAGCCTTCTCTTTGAAGGACTCAAGTGTCTGAATGTACCCAGAGTAAATTTACACAACCTAGCAGGTGGTAAATTTTAGTATTGAATTAGTGTTAATTACATAAAAAACTATTCAAACAAAAATATATATAATTATGAAGTGCGCTAGTGAGTTGTGCAAGATAGAAAAAATGATCATGGTATACTACATGGCACTTACATCGTCATCATAAGACATACACTGAATGTTGATTCAATCAAAATTACTATATAACTGGATTCAGTCCATGGAGTGAGATAAGTGCTACGGAAAGATATAGTAGAGGAGCGGAATGAACAAGAAGATCCAAATCCTTATATTTCACAGTGAAAAGTCCATAAATAATGAACCATTTTGAAAAAGCAAGAAGGAAGATATTGACAATTATTAGGAGAAATGGTAGTAAGCTCTGAAATAATTAGCTTAAAAAATTGAAAAATGATAATTTGGGGAGAGCAAAAAATGTAGCTAAATTGATGACCTTCAAGAAATTGCTCTATTTGTTTTCACATCTTGTGGGGGGAAAATTGTAGGAAAAAAATGGACAGTATGTACATAAAAATTTACATAAAATATGTACATAAAAATTTAATAGAAATAAAATCTGAATTGAAAATTTTTAAAAAAGATTTTATGTATTTATTTGACAGAGAGAGAGAGCACAAGGAGGCAGAGCGGCAGGCAAAGGGAGAGGGAGAAACAGGCTCTCCACCAAGCTGGGAGCCAGATGTGGGGCTCGATCCCAGGACCCTGGGATCCTGATCTGAGCCAAAGGCAGAATTTCAACCAACTGAGCCACCAAAAAAGCCACCCAAGTGCCCCAAGAATGTTAATATTTTTAAGTATTTTCCACTGTTACATATTTCTTATACAATAGAAAATCAATTTAGGGTATAGTGGGTCAGGAACTTGCTCTGCTTAATTGATTTCAAATTTTAATTCTTTGAATGTTTGGGGAAAGGAGAGAGTTAAGAAAAATTATGGTATACATTACAAGTTAATTTGATGCAGTTGAAAATAATTTTGGTAACCATTAAGATAAAAGAGTTAGATAAATTTCTGTAAATGAAATTACTGATTCTTCTGTAGCTCTCTTCCATTCTGTGCAGGGGTCAACTTACAAGAGGGACTTTTCTGCTTTTGCTGCTGCGGGTCTGTGCCCCGAACACACTGCTCTTTCTCACTCATTCCCTTAATAAATACTGACTAATTACCTTTTATGGCTATTCCCATGATAAACACTGAGGATGTGTTGTTTAGAAAGATGAGGCTAGTCTCTATACATGAAGTCTGAGGAAGACATACTTTAACTGACAATACTGACCACCCCCCTTGCCTTATGACTGCTATTACTCTGCCAGCTCTGACGCCCCATTTCTTCTTTAATCCAAGTCCCACACGTCACCTAAGACCTAACTTAAGCTGTTTCCCATGTCAATCTTTCCAAAAGATGCAAGAATTTTCTTCAACATTTCTTCAACATGTTTGTGTCTGTAAAGTGGTATTTCTTTAGGACTTTCATAGTGATATGGGTTTTAAGTACACATGGATGAATGACTGAGTAAGGTCATTACCTGTTGACTGTGTCACAGATATAGCGGGTGGTCATATCAGAAGCTGAGTCACATCTTTTTATTACTCCGTACTGCAGACAGACTTCACAGTGTGTGAGTTTTCCTTGGGTACACAACATCAGTGTCTATCTTAGAGCCACCTTATGGCAATCCCAAAGCACAGTCAGTTCTAACCACTTCATAATAAGACCTCACGTATATAGGTACACGATGTGCCAGACACGGTTCTGTGTGCTTTAATAAATTAACACCTTAATCCTCTAAGAGATCCCGAGATATGTGTATTAATTGTCCCATTTTATGAAGGACAAATTTGAGACTTGGAGAGATTAGGTAACTTGCCCTCTGTCAACAGAGATTGCCAGACGCGAAGCCAGGCAGTCCGGCTCCAGGGTCCGCCCTGTTAGCCTCTGGTAGACGCTTCTTATCAAAGAAATGCTCAGTGGGCAGCAGCTAGTGTCAAATTACGACAGGCAGTTAATTTAAAGAATATATTGTATAGCAACTGTTCATTGACTTTTCTGTAGTTGTGAAATGTAATTCTTCCATATTTCATGAATATGGTGTTTTGACTTCAAAATGAGGAACACTAATTGAAAATAATGAGAAAAAAATCTCAGAATTTAAAATACTTGAGTGACAGAGTTTATCTCATAGCATTAGAATAATTTAAAAACATAGTTTCAGAATTAAAACTATTTTTTAGATGAAAAAATATGAGAACAGCATTTTACCGTGACTGTTTTATTGGTGCTATGGATAAGATTTTTTGTTTGTTTGTTTCCATTTTCCCTGAATTTTGTACTAAGAGATGCCCCTTTCCATGATCCCAGGGTTCTGGAATCAAGCCCCACATCGGGCTCTGTGCTCCTTAGGGAACCTGCTTCCTCCTCTCTCTCTGCCTGCCTCTCTGCCTCGTTGTGATTTCTGTCAAAAAAAAAAAAAAAAAGAGATGCCCCTTCCTTGCTAGAGCCCAAGTGTGAACAGCTGATTTCAGAAGTCACAAGTCTGTATGTTATTTCTGGAAAATTAAAGACATGAACTTTTTCCTCTGTGGTTAATTACACTTAATAATTAGGAAACTATAATAAAAATTTGAAATGAGAAAGGGGAAGATCAAATTAATCATAAAACACAGGATTAAAATAAAAATGCTTAAAATTAAATTATTTGAGAGAATAAAATTACAATAATAATTTTTTAAGGTTTCTAGGCATATTAGTAAATAATAATGGGGCTTGAGAATCCTCAAACTAAAAACTCAAAGATTTCTTTAAAATAATATCATTTGGGGCTCCTGGATGGCTCAGTCAAGTTAAGTGTCCGCCTTCAGCTCAGGTCATGATCTCGGGGTCCTGGGATCAAGTCCTGGACCAGAACCCCTGCTCAGCATCTCCCTTAGGGATAGCTTCTCCCTCTCCCTCAGCTCCTCCCTCTGCTTGAATTCTGGCTCATTATCTCTCTCTCAAAAAAAAAAAAAAAGGTGAAATAATATCATTTTGCAAATAAAGTTACAGTACTAGTGCTAGATCACTTCGAAAACATAAAAGCAAAGGAAGAAATAAAAATTGTAACTTTTTAATTTCACTGTAACTACAATCACCACTCTTGCTACTCTGGCTCTGAATAAAAACAGCAAGCATTTATGGTTCCTTCAAGGAGAAAAGAGATCTGCGGGCTTCGGCAATTGCTGGTATTTCCCCATTCATTCTATCCCCTCCAGCTTTAGTCTACAGAAGAACAGAGGTGGAGTAGGCAGAAGTGTGAGGCAAACTTCTGAACTGGCAATATATAAATATCAGTAAATCAGTAGCATATCTGGCTCATGCAATCACTAAGAATTTTCCTTAAATGGGTGCAAAAGACAACATAAAACTTTCCATGACTTGTCAGCCAGATCCCTTGAGGAAACACTTAATCCCACTGAGTCTTTGTTTTCTCACATATTAAAAAGAAGATAAAAGTACTTTCTTGACTATCTAATATTCTTGTTGTAAAGTCAAATTATATGTATATATTATATATATACTACATACCTAATAAAAGATAGCCTATATAATATTATATATAATTTATAAGAGTGTTTTTGGAAAAGGAGAAAGCGTTTTATAAATTTTAGTAACTAGCAATAAAAGCACATTTTTAAGTCATATACTATTATGTGAAGAGAAGTAGAACTGGTAAATTCTTCCTCACACTGTCATTCCATGCCTATTTAGAAAAATTACTTAGCTCTTCTTTTTCTTTATTTACATTAAAGAATGATAATGGTAGTGACATCTACCATTTAACAGACCACTGGCAGTGCAAAGTATTTAAGTGCATCAGCAACCCTTGGAGGTAAGCAATTCAAGGTCAGAATCAGAGTGAGTCACATCAGGTACAAAATTTAAGGGGGCAACAAGAAATTCAATTATCAAGATGAGCCATATTTTAATGTTATATTTTTAAAAATCAAAAGTAATCCAAATAAATCACTGATGAAGAAAATATCAATATTTTAAATAAAGACAAAACAGTTATCTTGTGTAAACTTGAATACATTAATTTTTTTGTGCCTTTGCTTATTTCTCTATCTAAAATGGGGAATACTACTACTAATAATAATAATACCTACTTCTTAGAGCTATGGTAGAGATTAAATGATTTAGTGTATGTCAAGTGATTAGAACAGTACCTGGCACAGTACCTGGTAAATGCTTGGAACATGTTAGTTAAAATCATTTAAGAGGACCATGATTACTGATTTTTCAATTTTAGATATGAGAAAATTGAAGAGTCAAAGGATTTAAATGGCGTGCTCGAGGTTCCCAAGTCAGTCACAGGGTTCACACTCAGGACACTGCACTCCAGAGCTTTTTCTTAATCACCAGAGTATAATGTTTCCCCATGAGGGTGTCATGAAAACTTAAGCTCTTAAGGTACTCTGACCGTGAGTGTGTGTGTGTGTGTGTGTGTCTGTGCGCAAGCTCGTGCGTGGGTATGCTCTGCACAGATAGATGAGTAAGTTGTACAGGGAGAGATATTAAAATCTCTCAGAATTCTACATAACATTAATGTATACACTGAGAAATGCTTAACTGGCTGGAATCGTTCAGCAAAGAGGCAGAAAAGGAAAGAGAAAAAATACCCTCCAGGCCAACTGTGGAACAGGGTCTTCCTTCATCCCACTAGAAAGGTTAGGACGGATTACATAACCAGGTCTTTTTAAGTAAGAGGGTAATCCAGCTTTGTAAGGAAATACATCATCAATGGTTAGCATTCAGCATTTCGTGGCTTGCCCTGTTTAATCTGTTCACTGAATTGAGCTGTAGACGTATTTTTTATGGATAGCGAAAAACAACACACGTGTGTGTTTATACAACTGTTTATACAGCTGCATCCATAACGTACAGTTCATGGTACAGAAAAGTAGCACTCTTACTTAAAGGACTTACGACTTTAATTATATCTCTTGGTAAAGCGAGCCACAGATTATTTGAACAGATTTCTAGGTGGGTCACAGTCATGCTTTCTAAGAATGCAACTTAGTTGTTAAAACCTGTTACTCAGGGCTATCTATCCTGGGTTACTGCCTCTTATATGTTATCCTTCAACCAGACTTTGGAAAATAATTTCATTTCCCTTGTGAATAAACAGAAGTAAATTAGAGGGTTAATTTCTATGCCACTTCTTTTGAATATTTCCTTACTAAATACTAGAAAGATTTAAAGTACAGAGTCCTGGCTTCTAGTCTTAAATGTAATCCCATAGAGTAAAGAATGATAGACACACTCGTGCATAAATATGACAAAAAAAGGCTTGAATAGATTTATATGATATTTCAAACCTCTTTTAAAAAATGTTGACATTTGCATGATGTCTTTTTCTTTTTTCTCCAAGATTTTATTTAAATTCAAGTTAGTTAACATATTGTGTAGTATTAGTTTCAGGAGCAAAATCTAGTGATTCATCACTTACAGACAACACCCAGTGCTCATTGCAGAAAGTGCCTTCCTTAATACCCATCACCCATTCAGCCCATCCCCCACCCACCTCCCTTCAGCAACCCTCAGTTTGTTCTCTATAGTTAAGGCTTGCATGATGCCTTTCTCACAATTTACATATATTTTACAACTCCACAACATATTTTTAAACCACTGGTTCGATGAATTGAAAGCATGCCTTCTATCACCTTCTGTCAGGGATCTGCCACTAACTAAACCTGTAACCTACTGTTTTGGTACCCCATTTCTTTATTTAAAAATGGGGCTAATAAGAAGACCCTTCTAATAAACTTGTGAAGATCAAATAGATAAAACATGCAAAGTGTTTAGAAGATGGTGTGACAAAAATATTACTTTGTCCAATATCACTATTTTTCAGTGATATTTATTTTCCAAGCTTTTGGAAAAGCTTAAAATATGCCAATATAATTATACCACCTTTAATAATGAGCATGGAAATTTGTCTTCTTGGATCCAGAGGTCTTCATTTCACTTGGTTTTCTAAGGCTCTTCTACATCACAATAAAATAGCTAACAGTCTGTGCCTTAGCCTCCTACAAAGAATGATATAATGTTGAACAGGTCGCTGTGTGTAGAGGACTTATGGCATATATTGATTCCATAAACACATCTAGTGTACACTCATGATTGCAGTCAGAGTAGCTTTAACTCATGAAAATTAATCTCAGTCCAAAGATTTTCCTAAGTAGAGAAATCCTTGTAATAGAGTAGAATGACTCAATGACTTTGATTAACAATTACCTTAGGAAAGATAGACACAAAACTTTTAGAACTTAATAGTGGTTTTCAAAAGCAAAACTCCTTATTCAATAGCCAAAGTAGTATGTTATTTAACAGAATCGGTGAGCCAACTCAGTAACACAAGTTTGCATCATGTTCTAATTAGAAAGAAATGTGAAAAGGATGGCTTTCTATGTGGAAGTTAAAAAAGAAATTTAAGAGAAGCATCTAATATCTGTTGCAGTTTGGATTTGCATGACCCGTCGGTAAAGACTTGGTTTTTTCAGAACCAGCTGAAGAAAGAAACCTGATGGCTTAGACAGTTTGAACTTGCAAAATTCAGACTCATGTGCTGTCTCAGGACACTATCTGTTATATAAAAAGTGGAACTGATAATTACAAAAGACTAACTAGGAAGATGTGTTATTTTGTGCAGATGGCCAATTTTGGAGAAGTCAGGGTACAGATGAGGAATATGGGACAATGACTGAGTCTACCTCTGACCATCTGGCATGGACCTTGGGAACTTAGCAGCAGATTCCTCCCAGCGGTGCTAAATATGGGAAGCCTTCTGTCTGAGAATATTAAACTACACATCTTCCACCCTTCACCTAAATTCAAGATACTATAGGATAGTCATCCTGATTCTTTAACGAAAACATAAGAGAAAAGAACAAAGCAGTGCCTTTTTGGAAGATTATATCACAATTAATTAGCAATTCTGTGTCATGACTATAAGAAGCCAAGAATCAAGATTAATCCTTCTCATCTTTGCGAGATATTCCTTTGATGTACAGTTTAGGATTTGCTTCTGACCTAGTCACTTAAATTGAACTCTAAGACATTGCGATGCCTAGGTGATCTTCCCAAATTAAGATCTAGTGAGCACTGACCTTTACAGAATGTGCACTCCAGTGCCCAGACTAGCATGCTCTGAAGGAAAAGCCGCGGTGGCCACTGGTGCTATGTTCACTTGATCAAGGGCATTTGTGGTTATCTTTTCAATTCAAAGTCTTTTGACATTTAAGAGCTCACATCATAGTCCCCTCAAAAGTAAGAATTACCCCATTACACACGCTGCGTTCTTTAGATGCAGGTTTTTAAAAACATCCCTACCGCCCTAACTTGCTTCTGCCAAGGACGCCATCTTGCCCCAGGCATTCAGCACTGACCCAGTCTGACAAAAGCAGGACAGGCTAAAAATAGTAACAACAAAGGCTGCCAGGGCTTTGAGGATGCTTTTGCATTTTCCTTTTTTCTTTCTTTTTCCCTTTTTTTTTTCTTATTGGTGCAGTGAACCTTTATTTCAAGTCTGAAACATGAACTTTTGAAAGACAATACACATCTAAAAGTCATGGTACTCCCCACCCCTCCTTGCTCCCCACAGTTTAAAAATACACGCACACAAATTTGCCATGATTAATCCTAAGCAACTGTATCCTGAAATCTCTGCATGTATTCTGCACTCAGATTAGGTATAATTAGTTCCCCTTTCACTCTACTGCCATTATTTTGCTCTGACTACATCTTTGTATTTTAAGTACCTGGCATATGGTAATTACTTAGTAAGTGTTGAATAAATTAATTAATGAATATATATCAGTCAGGATAGCCCAGTTATGCTGCAGTAACAAATGTCTCCAAATGTTTATTTCTTGCCCATACATTATGTCCATCAAACTCAGTGGTGGTTCCATTCATGTTGCTTCTTTTCATTGACCAAGGAAAGTCATATGTATAAGCCTGACATTAGTCGGTTGGGACAATATAATCTGCTTTCAGGGAGGAATATCCATTACCACAAATATTCACTTCTCTAAGCTCCCACATACAGAACACATTTACCCACTTCCCCCAGGAGATAATCCTACTACTCACAGCATCAGGTTCAAAATTCTGGGGCTCATGATGGTCTTTACATTGGTTGGGAGACCTATTAACAAGTTATCCAGCTCATACTCATTCAATATTCTATGTTTAGGCAGGATCAGGATAACTATAATAAGTATTTTCATTCAGAAGAGGAAAGAATGAGAGCTACAACAGTCACTGGTCCATAAAAGTTTGAGATCACATTGAGAAGTTGTAAGTGGCCCCTAACCACTTGGGAAATGTTCCTTGACAATTCTCTGATTCCAACCCTGGGAATGGCTCTGAAATTCATTATTCTCCTTGGTGTTAATTTTGCCCTCTGAGAAGTCTCCCTTTCTTTTATCTTTCTTGGCTACATCTGAAGCAAATATTGGGGATAATACATAGGGAGCTGAAGTATAGTCTTGGTCACTTTTTACCCACGGAAATATAGGGGCCCAAGTCCCTCACTCAGAAATGTAGCTGGCTTCTCATCTACTTGATTCCAGCGACTCTGCTTGTCAATAGACATGCCTCTCTTTCTGCATTCAGTCTAGGTATTTGAGCTTATCATGCCCCCTTGGTGCGCCACACACTTTGTCTCTTTCCCCTGAGCCATTTGTTCAATGCAAGAGGTACTTACTAGGTGTCACATTGATCAGTTCAAGGGTTTTAACAAAGGATATAATGGCCATATGCTCAACTTATACCTAGCTGAATTTTCATTGTCCCCCTTTGTCATACAAAGGCTGTCTCAATTTTATCATTCATGGGTTATACATGAGAATCGCTTATATCTTTCAAACCTGCAAATTCCTAACTGTCTTGTCTTTCCCTATTTCCTTTCATTTCTTCTTGCAAACTGGCCAACATTGTCTGAGCTTTTGGTCAAATACACCTTATCAAATCCAGTCAGTAGCAATTGAGATATATGATACTATTTCCCAATTCCTTGGCTAAGAGAAATGAGCTCGTTAGGAACATTATTTCTCCTTTAAATTACTAGAGACCACAGTTTTTATAAAGTATCTCACCATTTCAGAACATTTACCATGTAAACAACCTTCAGTAACTCTTCCTTTCTACCCATAACCTGGCTTTGAAGCCATTAACACTAAATTAGTTTATTTTGTTGTTCAGACCTTAATTTCTGTGTCAAGGTGGGCTAAGTTATGCTACAATAATAAACAACCTCATGTCGCCAAAATTTTAGGCTAAGTATGCTACAGTGATAAACAACCTCATACGGCCAAAATTTACAAGGGTGTATTCATTATAGCTCCTGCTATATGTCCATTGTGGTCAGCTACGGCTGCACTCCATGTCTCCATGTTTACATTAGGACCCAGTCTGATGGACAACTCTCTGGGCCAATTTGTCACTCTTCAGGAAAGTAAAAATGGAAATAATTTGTCCCGTTTTAATTTTAATTTGCAGTTCTCCAATTGTTATGAAGTTGAGCATCTCTTATGTCTATTTGTGTTTTTATTTATTATTTATTTATTTATTTGACAGACAGAGATCACAAGTTGGCGGAGAGAAAGGCAGAGAGAGAGAGGGGGAAGTAGGCTCCCTAGCGAGGAGAGAACCCGGTGTATGGCTCAATCCCAGGACCCTGGGATCACGACTTGACCCAAAGGCAGAGGCTTTAACACACTGAGTGACCCAGTCGCCCCAACATCCCAGATGTGTGTGTGTTTTTTTTAAAGATTTTATTTATTTATTTGACAGAGAGAGATCACAAGTAGGCAGAGAGACAGGCAGAGAGAGAGAGAGAGAGGGAAGCAGGCTCCCTGCTGAGCAGAGAGCCTGATGTGGGACTCAATCCCAGGACCCTGAGATCATGACCTGAGCCGAAGGCAGCGGCTTAACCCACTGAGCCACCCGGGTGCCCCCCAGATGTGTTTTTCTTTATTTTTTAATGAATTCTCTGTTTATATTACTTGATACTTATAAAATTGGGTGGTTTGTCTTTTTGGCTGTGACTATTGTGGTGCCAGGTATCATGTCCAAAGCCACACAGCAGGTCAGTGTCAGAGCCTGGTTTAGAACTTATCTCTTATGACCTTTCAAATGCATCATGGGGGCTTCATTATTCCAACTTCACAACAAAAATTAGTTTCTTCCCATTTGGAGTCTTTTCTGCTAATAAAATAAAACTCCTGCCACAGTCTAAACCTATTTAATTTCAATATAACATCTTTTATCTATGTGCCTGATAGTAATAGGTAAGACTATTAAATCTTTATACATATACAATCTGGACCCCAGTTGAATATTTCTCAAAGTTTACCTCCCTAGTGATAATTGCAGGACTTTAAAAGATAACCAGCTTTACTCACAGACCTAAAATCTTGCCAGATGAATAAATATTTCTATTTTCATTTTTAATTAAATATACTACACAAAGACAGCTCCTCTTAGCTTAAAATTTTAAAAAAGTAGTTTTGATGATCTTTAAAGTGACCATTTTATCTTCATACTGCTTCTTTACAAAGCAGCTCTTAATTTTGCTTAAACCTATTAGTGGGACCACTAAATATAGGACTTAAGGAACCTAAGATATGTTTTGTTGACAAAATAATTTTTTTGATTAAATAATTTTTATATTCATCCCTAATTGCTTCTTTAAGTAGCTTCTCCTTACAACTCATGTTAACTGGTGAATACCTTAATTCCTGCTATTGCATGTGTGAACAGATATGGGCTTTATCCATTCTATTCCTATTTTAATAACAATTTCTGAGAAGCAAAAAAAAAAAACAAAAAAAACCTGACTTGATTAGTAGGCTATATATCAAGGGGAATACCAATGAATACCTAATTTATATCACATAAATCCTCTTCTGGGTCAGCAAAAAATGAAAATAATAGGGCATATAAAATTCCAGGCAACTCTCTACCATTGTCTCCTAACTCTAATCATGATGAAATTTTTGATATAGTTTAATATATTATGGCTCAGAGTACAGAAGACTCAAAGGCACATGTCACTCACGCTTAGGAGCCCTATTTTTTCCATGAGTTGCCCTCAGACAACTGTGTAAATCCTTTTTTGTTTTTCTACCTGGAATCTAATCAGCTGTAACTGTCCCAATTGGCAAAATTAGGTTTTAGATAGCTTCCCTTGGAGAAGTCTTGTACTAACCTCAACTGGCCCCGTTATGATGAGTTCACTAATGCACTTACCAGAACTCTGCCAACAGAAGTAATCATTCTGTTCTAAAGTTCTCATCTTTGTGGAAGCAGGTGGAAATATTTCAGATACTGGCTAACTGGACTGTTTACTCTTTAACACTAACACTGGTTCTGACTCATGAGCTACCTTTTTTTTTTGGTCCCTGAAATTCCTTAAATATGATTCCCTCTGGATGATTTAAAATGAAGTTTATTCCATTTCTTAAAAATGTTACACCTGTCTTGCTAAATTACTTACCTGTTGTAATGCTCAAGGCTCATTCAAACTTTATAATGGCTTCCTTCTTTTAAAAATTAATTAATTAATTATATTAACATATAATATATTATTTGTTTCAGGGGTACAGGTCTGTGAATCCTCAGTCTTACACACTTCACAGCACTCACCATAGCACATACCCTCCCCAATGTCCATAACCCAGCCACCCCCTCTAGCAATCCTTAGTTTGTTTCCGGACATTAAGAGTCTCATAAATCATGGTTTCCTTCTTAGTGAATTAAAGTTTAGATTCTTTTATCCAGTATTAATATTGACAGACAAATAATTTCAGGCATAAAATTCTAGTGTTGATAGTAATTTATATAATATTTTCAGTTTATAGAGACATTAACGAAAGTGCATAAGCCTATGACTTTTACTGACTTTTCTTCAATTTTTACCATATAGAAGCTGTGGTGGGTTATATGATTGAGCTTAAGATGCAGCAAGTTAAAAATGCTAATGCTGAAACTACCGCTTGTGAAATTAATATCCATTCTTGATTTCTCCATTAGTAAAGGGTCCCTGTATTTTAGGAAGCAGCAATGCTCCCAGATACAAAACTATATGTCCCATTCCCATTATTGATAAGATACCCAATTAACAATTAATACCCAGTTAATTGTTGATAAGTAAATGCTACTAGGTGCGCATTCCAGAAAATAAAGGGAGCTCTCTAATCTGGAATGCATATTTCTTCCTTTTCTTCTATCACTTTTTTCCTGAGAAATTATGGCCACAGTGGCAGCGACCAGCTCGTGAGTAGGAAGCTATATTGAGGATAGGAGCTGTGTGCCAAGATTGCCAAGGCATAGAGATAGAGGGAGCCCAAGACAATGTGGACATTGTGGAACCCCATACAGCTCTAAGAGTGCCTCGAAAGGTGCTTTACTATAAAGGGAAATAAACCTCTATTCTGGTAAAAACCGTTTTAGGTCCTAGCAATTGAATACAATTCTTAATTAAAAAAAATAATAAAAACTACTTTAGTAAAGTGTGTTTTGTAATAACACAACCAAAATCAGAGCTATAGTCTTCTGAAAGATCATATATCATTTCAAGGGGCATAGAAGTCAGATATATTCCATACCAACATTATTTAAATGTATGTCATAATGAGATGAGGCTTTAAATGAAGTTGGTATTTCTTTCCTGCCTGTCCCTTGACCTAGTGAGTAAAGGGGGCAATGTCCTGTACACCAATGACAGGGTTTTATCATTGTGAGCTAGACATTAAGAGATCATTAAAATATATCTATCAATTAGAATGCTCAGTTGCAAGTAATATGATAAAACTGATTATGTGACAACATCACAGTAAATTATTTTGTCTTTCAGAATAATTTGATATAATCTGAATTTTATATAGCAAAGAACATTTCACACACACACTTGCTAATATACATGTAGTGAACATATGCTGTTTTTGCTATCCCACTTCTGGGATGAGCCATCCTTTTTCCTCACAAAATCTATTCCATGCTACTCAAATGGGACTAGCCCTCCATCCTGTCCCAAACTATAAGATCTGTATCCAATCAAATCATCTTTTATTTCTGGTCACAGTAAGTAACTGTATTGACAACTGACACAAGCTGTCAGATCCTTCAGATCCTTCTTAAGGATATTTTATTAAAACTATTTGGAAAGACTTTCTTTTTGTTCTTAGGATATGAGTCTGGAGGAGCTGGGGGCCATTTGTCCCATCACAGGAAGAGGTCCTATCAGAAGAATACAGAGATAGCAACTTGATAACCTGACACGATTTGAGCCCTCAGATTCAACTGTGCCTGAAGCCACAAGTGCCATTACATATGTTCACTTTTCCTTCACTTTAAAATAAGCTCTGGGGCACTTGGGTACCTCAGTCGGTTAAGCAGCTGCCTTCGGCTCAGGTCCTGGGATGGAGCCCCCTGTTGGGCTCCCTGCTCAGTAGGGAGCCTACCTCTCCCTCTCCCTCTGCCTGCCACTCTCCCTGCTCATTCTCTCTCTTTCTCTGTCTCTGTCAAATAAGCAACTAAAAACTTAAAAAAAAAAAAGTTCTGTCACTTGAATCCAAAAGAGTCCTGGTTAGCCAAAACTGATATTAAGAGAGGGATGTTATAAATGATAAACACCAAAATATGTAATTATTCCAACTAAGTTGAGATTATTCCAACTAAGTGAAGGACAAAGAATATCCTTCTATATTCATTTTGGAAGGTGGCAAGTCTTAGACTGTGTTTATGTCAGCTGATGTACAAGCTACTCGTGTCTTGTGACACAGGCCATGTTGCCACTGAGATTAGAGCATCAGGAGTCAGGAAAAAGCATCAGGCTGTCAGAGTGCATTTGTCATTTCTTGCGGCCTTTAGTCAAATCTTTAAAAAGGTACATACCTAATAGCAGACACACCTGGAAACAGAAACAGCATGCAGCCATGATAAGATGAAGTCCTTCTTGCCAGAGGCCAGACATTCATGATGGTCAAGTGTCAGATAATCATGGACCACAGGAGAATGAAAAAGTGGAATGTTCTGACCTAAGTCATTTAAAGTTAATAGAAACAAAAGGAATCAGGAAGAACAGAGGAAAATAAGATGGGAACACAGGAAAAGCCAGAGAATGGAGTGAAGCCTGGTTTTTAAGTGCCCCAAGCACTTGGTGAGCATTCCCAGCCCCACACAGGGAATAACCGTCTGTGTTATAGCGTCATCCTGTGAAATGGAGGCCAGGCACTACAGAGCTGATAGCCCAGCCTCGGCACCATAGCCCACTGGTTCGTATCAGCAGGCAGAGGGTAACGGTAGAAGTTAGGTGACAAAAGGTGGAAATTAGAGTGTTCTGAATCAAGTTGCGTATCCTGGCTTTGGTTTCTAACCCTTCATCTCAAGAACACAACTCAGTCAGCAGTAAGGTGGGGCATTAGGAGTACTGAAGAACCAGACAAAACCCAAACCGGTAAGCAGAAGTCTGCCTGCTCCAACCTAAGGCCTCCTCAAGGTTGCTGCACCGACCCTCACAGGAATTGCTAAAACAGAACATTCCCGAGAAGAGGAATCCTACCAAACCACCTTTGTATCTACAAGGCCCTAGCAGACGAGGGGAAAAAGAGCTTGTCTCAGGGAGCAGACTTGGGAACACAGGATTGGCTGGCCAAGAAACTCACTCCCCTGCCAGAACGGGTCTCTGTTCTCCCATCCAAGGGCACAGGGTCCATGCCGTGGACTGGAGACCTCCCTGCTATACTCCTCCCCCCTTTTCCAAACAAAAGGGAGATTTTGTTCCAGTTTTGCTGGATGGGCTTATCAGTAAATTAAAGTTGTTAATCTTCATTTGAACTAACCAAGGGGAAATGTACATCCTTCAGAAGTATCAACTTGAAATTGGGTGCAGTAACTGGATGGGACTTTTAAGTCGCCTTAAATATGCAATAAGGATGAAGGGATTTTCAACTTTGCATGTGGCAAAAGCAAGCAATCTTTACAAATCACATGTATTAAATAAAGATATATATGTATATAAATCTTTGGGGGCACTTATAATAAATATATAAAATCTGTACATACATACCTATGCATTATGTATACATAATATGTGTGTGTATGTATATATAATATATCATATATATTATATATAGGTATGTATGTATATTATATATAATATATCATATATATTATATATGTACGCATGTATTATATATAATCATATATGTATATAAACGCTGTATTGCTGTGAGGGGAAATGCTGTTGACATCTGTTTTTTTTTTTTTTTTAAAGATTTTATTTATTTATTTTTCAGAGGGAGAGCGAGCACAGGCAGACAGAGTGGAAGGCAGAGTCAGAAGCAGACTCCCCGTGGAGCAAGGAGCCCGATGTGGGACTCGATCCCAGGACGCTGGGATCATGACCTGTGCCGAAGGCAGCTGCTTAACCAACTGAGCCACCCAGGCGTCCCACTGTTGACATCTGTTATAGCTGCCTACCCAGTACCCATTTTCCTTTCTGTTGCTAATAGAATCTCTTCCCTGGGGAACTGTAATAGAATTAATGAGTTTTTACTGAAGAATGTTTGTCTAGGGTATGACCACTGTAAGAACAGCTGCCTAAACGTACAAACAGATCAAGTGTAGCTTGTAAACATAAACTGTGCCTCAAACAACTGAAAAAAGGTATAAAAAGAAGCTGGTCTGATGAGCAGGCTTATTCAGGTACTCTGATTCCGAAAGTATTCAGGATTGTCAAAGTGATGAAATACCCTTTCCATGGCACTTCACTATACTCTGTACTGTAATCTCAAAGATGATTAAATTACTTATGCAAACAATTAATGAATCTGATCCTCTGTTAGCAGACTAATAGCTGCACTGCTATACATCCCGTATAGGTATCTATTCTGAATGTTTCAGGTAGAGGGGCCTACAGTCTCCCAGCCTCAAAAATGGGTACATGACTCAGCCCAAGCCACGTAAAGCATTCCACATCCAGTGAGGCTCAGAGATCGGGTCTAACCCTAGCTATGCCAGTTGAGTCCTTGCAGCCACTTTTCTGCCAAAACGATCAAGAAAGAATTTCTTTGCCTAGCAGGGATGCCAGCTGGTAAGAAGCAATCGGAGACGGCTGGCAGCAATCTTACCTGCTGCATGAGAAAGCCCATCCGTTAGAAGAGAAAAAGGAAGGCTATCACAGCATCCTTTGAAACCATGCATCTAGATAGACAGTGAAACTCAGCTATGTAAACCAATCGAGAATTCTGCTTATGTGTGTATTTGTTCAATATTTTATTATTTTGCTTCAGTTTTTTTTGCTTAACTTACTTTGAGTTCTGTTTCCGTCACTTGTAGCATGAAAACCTTAAATAATAAATGGCAATTTCCTGCAAAAAGATTTAAAAAGCTTGTGATAGGATAATGTGGAAAGAAAGCATAATATGTCTTGCCAGTATGTTAGGTGCCATAATGAAAGCCCCCCTCCCCCCCCCTTTTTTTTTTCTTTTTCCCCTCTCTTTTTTTACTTTCATGGAATTTTCCATTGAAAGGATTTCAATGTCCATTCAAAGGAAGACTTTACTGAATCAACAACATGAAGCTATTAAAGTAGATAATAAATCCTTTAAGTTTTGACTATTTAACTAAATGAAAAGAATGTGGAATTCTTTGAAAGAATTATAGTATATGAATGAATCTTTAAAGTATTTATTGGGCTACTATTATATGTTCAGCATTGTGTTACAGCTATTCTATGGGATTAGATTTGTGGGAGAAAAATGGACCTAGTCTGCACATACAGAACAAGTAGTCTAGACTGGTAAAAATAGACCCCCGTATTAAGTAGATGTTAATATAGAGTGAATGCGTTCATCAGTGTTTTCGCTATAGAGAACAGAATTCACTCTAGCTGGTTTCAGCAGAATAGAATATTGACAACAAATCTTATATCTATCAAAGTTCATTACAAAAAAGATATTCTAAGCAAAAAATGACTTTTGCAGGGTATTAAATAGCTTTCAGAATCATTGAGAGGGCCAAAGAAACACTCCAGATCTATTTTTTGGGTATTCTTCTGTGGTTATGCTAACCAGGGGAGCTGTGTCACCAGAACCAAATCCTTCCAGCAACAAGAAGAAACTGTCCCAACTGTGTGATGCTGTGATCAGGAAGCTACTCTTTCTGCAGACAGTTCCAGACCGCGTGGTGCCTGCTGCTTTCTGTGCCAGAAAAATGGCCACCTGCGTCCTGCCACTCAATCCCATAAACCACCCGGGGCCTTGTACCATTGCTAATGCTGCTCTGGCAGGGCTGGGGTAGAGAATGGCTCTATGAGGAGCAGAAGTAGGGAAGCATGGCCTGAGCCTCCTTTCTGCCTTTCAAGAGCGATGTAAATGACAAGCCAAACTTAATCACATCTAGAAACCTAGCTGCAAGAATTCCTTAATTATGTAATGGTAGTATTTTAGCCCTCCCGAAGGAGGTTGGGCTGGACAGCTGCATGAAATTCCAACATGTCCACAACAGAGACCACTGCCATTTGTTTGTAAGTTGAGTGGAAAAATCCTGGTTTTAAAAAAATTACATTTCAGAAATCTCCTATTTCGAAGATTTTCACATGTCTGCTTTTAGCTATTGATGCAGACAGAGTGTTAATTTTCTCTTCTCCCACAGGTTTTTAAAAATTTTAAGTAGAAGGATAATGTGGTCTCTAGTTATTTATTGTTGAATTGACATAATAACCATTCAACTCAATTCAGGACTTCAGGGGCGCCTGGGTGGCTCAGTGGGTTGGGCCTCTGCCTTTGGCTAGGGTCGTGATCTTGGGGGTCCTGGGATTGAGCCCCATGTAGGGATCTCTGCTGGGTGGGATCTCTGCTTCCCCTCTCTCTCTGCCTGCCTCTCTGCTTACTTGTGATCTCTGTCTGTCAAATAAATAAATAAAATCTTAAAAAAAAAAATACAGGACTTCAAGGGCCAAATACATTTGCTAATTTGGTATTATTTCTTTCTTCAGCCAATTAATTTTAAAAAGTTAAAATTCCATTGTGAAAAAGCATCAAATACAGGTATAAGCAACTTATCATCATCATTATTTATACATAAAATTATTAAAAAGTGAGATGAAAAAATGCAAAGTGAAGCTAAAGTTTGCTACCATTCTTGTCCACAAAATACTATGACATGAATACAACCTTCTCAGAAATAGGTTTCTTTTTTTTTTTTAATTACATTTCCATATCCATAATGATACCTCTTTCTTCCAATTTAAAACAAATTAGAGAATATTCTTTTACAGAATAGGATTACCCTGCATAGACACTTTAACGGTTAAAAAAATTGGTTATATTAATGCCAAACCACAGTGGAGAACATTTCAAAATTTGTGGTTTTCTGGACTGGTTTAATTTTGATAATTTGTCTGTGAGAGAATTACTGTTTAAAAACTGCTGATGGTCTGTTTTGAGAGATAAAGAAATTAAATATTTTTTAACAGATTTTATTTGTTTAGTAATAATCAACAAATGATCTTTTAATTAAAAAAAAAAAAGGTAAGGGGAGGTGTCCAGGTAGCTCTATAGGTTTTTTTTGTTGTTGTTGTTGTTATTTTTAAGATTTTATTTATTTATTTATTTATTTGTCACAGAGAGAGAGAGAGAGGGAGAACACAAGCAGGCAGAGCGGCAGGCAGAGGCAAAGAGAGAAGCAGGCTCCCTGCTGGGCAAGGAGCCTGATGCAGGACTTGATTCCAGAACCCTGGGATCATCACCCTAGCCGAAGGCAATGGCTTAACCAACTGAGGTGAGCTTCAGGTGTCCCAGAAGCTCTATAGGTTAAGTGTCCAACTCTTGATTTTGGCTCAGGTCATGATCTCAGGGCTGTGAGAATGAGTCCCTCTCAGGGGAGCCTGCTTGAGATTCTCATACTCCCTTTACCCCTCCCCCACTAATATGTGCTTGTGCTCTCTCTCTCTCTCTTTCTCAAAATAAATAAAATATTAAGAAAAAAAAAGGTAAGGGAAATATCTTAAGCGTAAGAGATAATAGAGTATTTTTTTGTTTTGCAATGATCTGGGATATAAATATTGGAGCTAGTGAAATTAGGTGCATTCCACAAATAACTGTTTGAAACTTTGGCTTTATTTTGGGACAAAAGAGCCATTTCATAGCAAGTGGTGCAAATTCCAAAGCCTTTCCTGGATGGTTCACAGTCTTTTGAGAATATTCAATGGACTGGTGTGTTCCTTTCCAAGGCAGTTGGTATCCAAGGTTAGCAGGAACCCCAAGAAGAAATTCATCACAAGAAAGGGTCCTGTATGGAATGACCTGAGTTCAATGTCAAGGCTTTTGGTGCCAGAGAGGAAGACAAAGGACCAGTATACACCCACTTGATTCAACCTGCCTTGAATAAAATGACTGTGTATTTGAAATATAAGAGTTGAGCACTAAAAACAATCCCCCTTTGAAATTTCAACCCACTTTGTCAAATGTTGCATTTGGGACAGAGAATTCCTGCCTATCCTGAGAAAGTTTGTAACATTAGACATGGATCTTGGCTAGTGGGCTGACTGACCATACCTTCTTGTTTCTCATTCTTTGACACTGTTGAATTGAACTCTTTGGTCTAAGTAAGCACTTTGGAAAGAGGAGATGGGAAAGTGTGTTGCTCAGAGAGATTCCTGGGTTGTACCTGAGACCACTTAGGTACAATTTTCAGTAGGTGTAGATTAAAATTCATTGTTTTTTTGAAGGCACCCCTGGTGCAGTCAAGGTTAATAACCAACTGGGTTAGATCAACATGAACTAAGCATCATCTCCTTTCATTTCTTGTCCTTTCTCTACAACCTTCAAACCCTTCTCAGGTGCTAGGTGACCTATGGGCTTTGTCAATGAATATATACCAGGCATTTAGCTTCTTTCTGTTTATATTTACTCTTTTGTTCAACAGTGGATGAACATTATGCACACTTATACTATACACTTCAACTGGATACTTAAAATCAGAATACAGTCTCTTGCACTCCAGAAACTGAATAGATTGCTTCAACCTATTGCCAGTGCTAGATGTAATGAACCACAGGCATCAGTTAACATTTGCACTGCGTGTAATTCTAAAAAAGAAAATCAACTGTTATAAAGTTAATTCCCCAATTTTTTTTTCAATATGTATAAGTAATTTCTCGTGAGATTTTCCAGCATTTCCAGTTTCAGCAGAGTTTGGAAAATTTGAACTCAGATGATTGTTGTATCCCAGCATATTCTCACGTGTCTTAGCTCAGAATAATCAAAAAGACAAACAGAAACAAAACAGAAAACAACCCCCCCCCCAAACGAACACAGACCAAAAAAAGTTACTCACATTTGTCCCAATCCAAAGAAATATTGAGGGTAAATGTCTTTATTCAAAAGCAGCTCAGTGCCCTTTATTAGATAACTAAATGATTTTGATTATGTTTAGGACTCTCAAAGGGAAAGGAGCTGTTTCTAGAGATCTTGGTTTAGAGGCTGTTGTTTGCAGGTGATTTTAAATGTATTTTTAAAAGCCCCATTATGTTTCACCAAGGACAGTTTCCTTGGCTTCCAGAGTGATATTCAAAATAAGTGTAGGTGCAGTGAAAGAGAAAGATTACATTAATGGATGGTTTCGCATTTCTGTTGAATATGAAGGCTGCCCAATATTTTAATATAATGAAACTCTTTTTTTAAGTCCTCATTCTGTAATGGATACATTTAGCATCAGATGTCTCCTTATAAAATGAGTAATAAAACCCACTTTGCTTGAAATTTAAAACAGTTTCAAAGATATTGAAAGTTTTTCTGCTCATATCTTGCTTTTATAAATATGATATGAATAATTACTTCAGGCAATTACTCAGAAAGCACTTTTTAAATAACTGTGTTCATTGTCATATAAAAAAAAGAAATTGGGGTAAGATGGGTGAACAGGATCAAAATGAGTGGATTCTTGCCCTCAGGGAGCTTATATCATCATTTTCAATCTATTGATGGACTCTAGCCAGTGGTTCTGTTTAGAAGTTAATTTCCACCATAGTTACAACCAAATATTTATGTAGCTAATGCAATAAGGAATATATATATATATATATATATATATATATATATATATATATAATGAAATAGGGGTAAAAAAAAGTTTGCTTACAAAAAGCCCTTAGGATGTGCTTTATCTCTACCTATGAACTATGTAGAATTGGCTTACTTAGAAACCAGACACCTGCTGAGTCTAGTGAATTATTATTGACTCATTTTAGGAGAAAACAGAAGCAACAAGATGTCTTATGGCATTTATTCAGCAAAGAACTATTCCCCCAGTTACTCTCAACAGTTACTCTCAAGGAATTCTCATAAATTACCCAAGCAATGGTCCTTAGAAAATTAAAAAAAAAAACAAACAAACAAAGAAGCAAACGAAACAAAACCCAACTGCCCATACTAGCCAACCATGAGAAGAAAAATATTACAAGATTATCAGAAGGATCTAATTTAAGTTTTGAGATAGGAACCTCCAAAGTGTGTCGGTTATATATTGATAACAGTCTTTTAGTATTCTGGGTTAAACATTTAATTCTAAAGTGTGCTCCAGGAAGATTAAGACTGGAGCATAAGTATTGTTCTCAAAGGGTTCTCAGTGTTCTCTTAAAGTTTTATCTATATCTATCTATCTACCTACCTACCTACCCAACTACTTACCTATCTATTCAGTTGAATATTTATTGAGTGCCTATTGTATGCTTTCACTGTGCTTAGCATTATGGAGAGGAAAAAGAGACATGGTTTCTATTTTCAGCTCATGGGGTGATAGACCTAAGTCAAAAAATCCTAATCACTGCAGTGCGCTATGGAGAAGTAGGTATTAACCCTGGTAATGAGCTTAGGACAGGAAGGGATTAAGGGGTCAGGAAATACTCTCAGAAGACAGAATGTATAAGACAAGATGTGAAGCAGATGTAGGAGTTAACCAGAAAGATGGCCACTTTCTCCAGAGGGCGAGGAGGAACCAGAGATAAAGATGAAGAGGTAAAGGCAAGATCACACAAGTCTCTGTAGTCCGTATTTAGAAGTTCTAGCATTATCTCAGGAGCAGTCAGTGTTAAGGGTCATTGAAAACTCGACAGAGATGGGAGTAGGTGTCAGATTTTTGTGTTAAAGAGTCACAATTGTGAAGGTTAGAGGGTGAGTTAGGTGCATTTTCTTTAAAAAGCAGTAAATAAATATCAGAGAAAGTAAGGTTTTTAACTCTGACTTGGGGTTCTCTAAAATTATTTGGGAAAAGTATTTGGGAAATAATAGGAGCTGATTACCCACCCTATAGTATGGGCTTATTTGTAACCTAGTAAGTGTGTAAGTTATGAAGTGCCAATGTAAAGTCAGATTGTTAAATCTATATAGCCTCAAACTGATCATTACAGAGAAAGATGAAAATATGATGATTTACAGATAAGTCTGGATTGCCATTCTTAAAGTTCCATGTGTTCTGATGAAAATGATAATTGAAAAGAATAATTTCAAGGCAAAATATTCAAATATAGGAAAAGAATATTTTCCTTATCCCTCTAGCATTTGAAGACATTAGAATTATTGAAATATATGAAGTATATATTGAAGACATTTCCCAAATCTAGGCAGAGTATTCCTGTTTTCTTTTCGCAGTCATGACAAATAGTTAAAAACAGGTGGAGTTATAAAGATACTACAGGCTGATAAGAAGCAAGTGCCTCAGACATTTTAAAGCATTTATGTGAAAAAAAAGATCTCTTTAGAAAGACATAAGAAGGGATTTTTTCAAAATGAGGAGAAAGGGAGAAGGTGCCCACATCAAAATAAATTACAATTCATTTGTGTTCCAAATACTGGGAGATAAACTTCCACTTGCCTCATGAGAGCGTCACTGCTTTCAGATTTGCCCTTCACCCATAAACAAACATGCGAAGATACTGTTTGTCAGGTTTTAGACAAGAGGCAGAGCAAGACGACGATCCTTGAAAAAAGGAAATAACCTGAGCTGGGTCCAAGAATTGCCTGGGGCTTCAGGCTAGAGGTGTTTTGGGACAGTGCCAGGGAAGATGGCACCTGAGCAGAGCACTAAAGTCCTGTTGAGTTGAAGAGGAAGACTTGGTGTTTGCTGTGGGATTTCTTTTCCTTTAGTGCCCCCAGTTCTTGGTCACGCTGCTTGGGAGAATGAAGAGGTAGACCAGATGAAGAGTGGTGGGCAGCGGAGCAGTCTCAGAAGTAGTACAAAGCACCTGAAGAGGAAGGGGACCAAGGGTTGACGGTTTGTGGCTAAATCTAAAGGCTTTATGGATCCTTTGGTGTGGGCTGTTTTAATCTGATTAATCCTCCCTGCGCCTCTCATCCAATCAGGTTGTCACGTACCTAGCCCATGGGTGGAGGGCTCCTTCCAGGGTGGTGTAAAATTCTTTGAAGGGTGGTTTCCTCCTAAGACAGATCCCCTTTGTGCCTGCCTGCCTGCCTGCTTCGACCCTTCATCACAGGGTCCAAGCAGACAGAGGAGAGCAAAAAGGCAGTAACAGAACAGGAATGAGCCAAAGAATAGAGAGAATGATACAGCAGCGTAACATTTGCGTAACATTTTAGAAGACTTATCTGGGGGCAACTGAGTGCCTCAGTCAGTTGGGTGTCTGCCTTTGGCTTAGGTCTTGACCCCAAGATCCTGGGATCGAGGCTCAGTGTTGGGCTCCCTGCTCAGCCGGAGTCTGCTTCTCCCTCTCTCTCTACTGCTCCTCCCTCTCTCTCTACTGCTCCCCCTGCTTGTGCCTTCTCTATCTAATAAATAAATACAATCTTTAAACAAACAAACAAAAAAAAGACTTACCTTGTGGCACCTGGGTGGCTCAGTAGATTAAGCATCTGCTTTCCACTCAGGTCATGATCCCAGTGGGATCGAACCCCATGTCACTCTGCCTCTCCCTCTCCCCCCAATTCATGCTTGTTTTCTCTCTCTAGTGCTCTCCCTCTCTCAAATAAATAAATAAAATCTTTTTTTTTTTTTTTTTTAAAGAAGACGTATCTGTATTTTCTTGGCATTTAGAGACTAATTTGAGGCCCTTTCTAGGTTGGCCATAATATCTCTACGTAAGAGGAGTGTGGGGCTTTCAGGCATTATTATGAAGGAGTGAGAAAAAATTAGATCTCCCCAGGTGCATTCCAGAGAGCCAGAAAAAAAGTTGTTATGGGCTGTCCAATGACGCTCTTAATAACAGATACTGTGATAGGACAGTTGGTCCTGGGTAGAGAGTAGAGCAGAAAAGGTGGTTTCAGAATTAAGAAAGGAATTGACTGGTTTTTCTTCTATTTCCAAAATCACCCAAAGCTCTGGGTTTCCTATGATGAGCTGTTTTGGAGGAGCCACCGTGTACATCCACAGGCCTCATCAGTCCTGATCAGGGCGTGCTGGGTTCCTGAGCCCTCACAGATTGAGGTCCCTGAGGGCATTCGGATTTCCAGTGTCCTTCTTCACAGTGGGACACAGGTTACAGGGCCTTGGTTTTTGTTACTGAGGGCATTCTCTCTTCCAGTATCCCAGGCAGCCACAGAGATGGTGTTCGGGGCCAGGGCCTTGGGAGACTGAGCTGGCAATGACATGCAAGGCTGCCACCAAGGCCTCAGGCGTCCTCTTCAGCTCCTTCTTTTGCTCCCTACTTGCTTTTTGGTCCCAACTGTAAAGACCAGCTTGGCAGTTCCTAAGAGCTCTTCTAGTGTTCCCTGGGGTCCAAGAGTCAACTTCCGCAGTTTTTTCTGAATATCTGGGGCTGACTGGATGATGCATTTGTCTTTAAGGATGATGCCAGCCATGGGAGAAGTGGGGGAGATAGCTGTGTATTTAATGAGAGCCTCTCTCAATCTTTCTAAGAAAACTGTTGGGTTTTCTTCCTGAGTTTGGGTAACAGTTAATAACTTACCAATATCATTCAAGCAAACCTTCATTCCCCATTCTCAGTTTTTACCTGGGGCACCTGTGGAGACATCTGAAATGGGGAGTGTTAAGTCCAGGGGGTGCTCTTCTTCCTCCTTGAAAGCAAGAGGAGAAGGAGCCATGATGCAGTAGGCATGGGAGATGGTATAGGAACCAGTTTTATGGGCTGCACCCAAGATGGTGGAGGGGAGACAGAAGAGGCAAAGTGTTGTGAGAAGGCAGAGAAAGAAGGAGCAGATGCCGTGTTTTTTGTTTTTTTTGTTTTTTCCACCAAAAGGGAAATATGCAGTCCATATCTGGCCAGAGAAAATAAGGAATTTCCTCAAACAAAGGGAATTTCACTTGGGAATATTCCTTAAAGTCTCTGTCCTGAGATAGAGTAACCACCGTCTCCAATCATAGCCATTAACCCGGGAAATGAACTAAGTAGAAGCCCCCATGTATTGCTCAGTCCCTCTGTGATTAAGGCTGGAAGTGACAGTGATACCAGTTTCCAAAGGAATCTTTAGGGTCCCAGCTGGGGTCTTGAGGAAGTATAGCCTGGGCTCCAGGTGGAAACTGGAAACCACCCATGGGCTTCTCTGTCCCTTCATAACAAAGTGACTCATCCCTGTATCTTTCAAAAGCAGCCAGAACCCTGTGTTTTTCTGCCTCAGAGATGTTCTGATTTAACAGAAGCAAACAAATATGGGAGATTTTGGAAGGCTTCTATTGATGTGGATGTGTTGTTCCTTTGTGCCCTCTGCCTCCTACCTCAGGCTGTGGGAGAACAGCCAGGAGGCTGAGATCAATCTTACATTGCTGACATAGATCTTTGTTTTCCCCTAAGGCCCAGAGACATTGTACATGAGGTACTTCTCCAATTTTCCCTCATGCTTCCAACTGTAATACTTCCCTCGGGTGGCCATGTCTTACCCTCCAACTTGTATTGTGGCCTTTGCAGGTCGAACTCTTCCTGGGTAAAACTCAGAAGACATTCTAAAGGAGTCCACCTGTATTGTGGCTGTGCCTCAGAACAAAAGAAAATGAGCCACTTTATACCAGTTAAAAGCAGGAAGGCATTGCAGTTTACAGGTTGGACTGTTCTCAGTTAAAACCAGGAAGGCATTCTTTAGGAGTATAGGTTTTGGTCAGAGAGTTGCCCCTCCGTAAGAAAAGAAGAAAAGATATGGGGCACCTGAGTGGCTCAGAGGGTTAAGCCTCTACCTTTGGCTCAGGTCATGGTCTCAGGGTCCTGGGATCCAGTCCCACATCAGGCTCTCTGCTCAGCAGGGAGCCTGCTTCCCCCTCTCTCTCTCTGCCTGCCTCTCTGCCTACTTATAATCTCTCTCTCTCTGTCAAATAAATAAATAAAAATCTTAATTAAAAAAAAGAAGAAAAGGCATCCCTTACCTCAATATCTTATGATTAATCAGGAAGACTTTTGGGAAGAGAGGAAAAGGCATTTCCCACTTTAGTTCCTTATCCTTTCCTGATTTGTAGCCCTGGCACTCAAGGGACAGACAGCCAGAGCCTCTCCCATCTCGGGGAGGTGCTGGAAGTAGTTATACTTACATAGCCTTAGCTGTAGCTCTAGAGAATGACCCTGGTTTCCCCCACCCTCTCCTTTTTTGTCCCTTGCTTCCCTCCCGTGGGACTCGAGGGATACCCACTATGACCAAACAGACTCAGTAGAATTGTTCTATCTGGTATAGCCACATAATCATTTTGGTAAAGGCTAACTCTTGGAGGGACAAGATATGGTGCCCAGGGAGGGGAAATCCACCGGGATAAGCCCTGTGGAACTGGAAGTCAGAAGATCCCTTTGATAGACCTTAGTTCCCTTGCCCTGCCTGGCCTTCCCTTCATATAGGTAGTGTGGCCAGCGGGGTGGGGTGGAGTAGGGTGGGGGTTCTAGTTATGCCAGGGATAGGAGGAGTTGGAAATAGGAGAGAAGAAACTGAGAGCTGTGCAGAAAAGAAGCTTAAAGACTGCATAAAAATCCTTAAGTCTTTGTCTAAATAATAAACTCTGCATCTTGGTCAAGACCCTATAAGATCTGGCACAGAACAGATATTCTGAAGCTGTAAGCTGAATGTAGATTCTGGAGGTCACGCAGTGCTTGGAAACACTGGAGTTTGGACCAACAGAGAATAGACAGACCTCAGTAAACACCCTCGTTATTTAACTGAGGCTTCAGAAAAGCCACGCTTTAGTGTAAAAACTACTCTGAACTAGAAGTCATCCAACTATTCTATAAAGGACTGGATAGTAAATATTTTAGTTTGCAGGCCATGCAGTCTTTGTTACAGCTAATTGACTCTGACACTGTAGAATAAAATCAGCCATAAACAGTAAATAAATAAATAAGTAAGCAAGTATTGATGTGTTTCAATAAAATTTTATTTATGAAAACTTTTGGTGAGTCAGACTTTTCCCAGGACTATAATTTATGCATCTTTCCTCTAAACCTGCCATAACAAAGCCTAAAAATGAAGCTTAAAATAAAAATATGTTTCATTAATAAATTAACTGTCAGATCTAAATTCAATGCTCTGAAGATAATAAAAAGAAACAGATTGTCAAAAATATAACATCCAGGGGCGCCTGGGTGGCTCGGTGGGTTAAGCCGTTGCCTTTGGCTCAGGTCATGATCTCAGGGTCCTGGGATCGAGTCCTGCATCGGGCTCTCTGCTCAGCAGGGAGCCTGCTTCCCTTTCTCTCTCTCTCTGCCTGCCTCTCCATCTACTTGTGATTTCTCTCTGTCAAATAAATAAATTAAATCTTTAAAAATATATATATATATATATAACATCCAAAATGTCCCACATACAAAAAAAATTACTAGACATACAAAGAAGCCTAAAAATGTAACCCATATACAAGAAAACAAATAGTTGGGCACATGGGTGGCTCCATCAGTTAAGCAGCTGACTTTGGCTGAAGTCACGATCCCAGTGTCCTGGGGTTGAGTCCCACATTGGGCTCTCTGCTCAGTGGAGAGTCTGCTTCTCCTTCTGCCCCTCCCTCCCTGCTCATCCTCTCTCTCTCATGCAAAAATAAATAAATAAATAAATAAATAAATAAATAAATAAATAAATAAAATTTAAGAAAAGGAAACTAATATTCAATAAAGAGAGAGCTAGAGATAACAAAGATAATTAGGATTGACAGACAAAGCTTTAAAATAGCCATTATTACTATGTTCAATAATTTAAAGAATTTAAAGATTTTAAATTAAATTAAATATAAATTAAATTAAATATATTTAATATGTGTATATTAAATATATATATAGATAAGTTAGAGGCAAAACTAAGGAAAGTATATATTATGCAAATACCAATTAAAAGAAAGTTGAGTGGTTAGGATAACATTTAACAAAGTAGACTTCAAGATTACTAGTATTAGTAGAGATTAAAAAAACATTTATTGATGATAACAAGGGCCAATTCATCAGGAAGATACACTGATCCTTAATGGGTCTGTACCTAATTATAGATATTTAAAACATACCAAAGTAAAAGCTTATAAAATTGGACTGAGGAACAGACAAATCCATGGTTATAGTTGAAAATTTCAACATTCCTTTTTTGATAAGTTCTAGAAAAGGTTGACAAAAAATGAGTTAAAGATATAAAAGATTTGAAAAACACTACCAACTAATGTGACTTCATTAAGATTTACAGAAACTATATTCAGCAATGCAGAATACATATCCTATTCAAGGGTGTATGAAACAAATACCAAGAGAGACTATCTTTTAAGTATAAAATAAATAATACATTTTAAAAGATGAAAATCATATAAGGCATATTCTTTTACCATAGTAGAATTAAATTAGAAATCAATATCAAAAAGATAATGGAAAATACCCAAATATCTGAAAATCTAATAAACCACAAGGTAAAGAATAAATCACAAGGAAAATTAAAAAATATTTTGAACTGATACTGAAGATATAATATATCAAAAGTTGTGGGATACAGCTAAAGCAGTACACAGAAGGACATTTATGGCTTTAAATGCTTATATTAAAAAATAAAAAAAGTTATAAAATCTGTCACTTATGTTTCCACCTTAAATATCTTTAAAGCAAGAAAAAAGAGACTTTTGGTTTTTAGTCCAACATGTAAGAAGCTGGAAGTCTCTACTCTGTCCTAAAAACAAGCAAAAAGCAAATCAAACTGAAAAATGAACAATTCTTAGATCCATGGACAAAAATTACTAATAGCATAAAAGAAAAGGAGATATCACTACAGGTTTCACAGACACTAAAATGATAATCAAGAAATACTATAAACAATTCTATGCCCACAAATTCGAAAACCGAGATGAAATAAACCAATTCCATGAAAGACACAATCTGCCAAAACTCATGCAAGAAAAAAAAATAGACATTCTGAATAGACCTATACAGATTAAAGATATTGAATCAGTAATTAATAATCTTGTAAAACAGAAAGCTTCAGGCCCAGGTGAGTCCACTTGTGAACTCTACAAAACCTTTAAGGAAGAAATTATATGAATTCTCTACAATCTTTTTAGAAGATAGAAGCAAAGGGAATACTTCCAAACTTAACACTATGAGACCAGCATAGTGTCAAAACCAGAAAAAAACATTGCAAGTAAAGAATACTACAGACCAATTTCCATGAATATGATGCAAAAATCCTCAACAAAATATTAACAAAGTGAATAAAATAATATATAAAAAGAATTATACAGCACAACCAAGCGGGGTTTATCCCCAGTAAACAGGCTGGTTCAACATTCAAAAACTAATCAATGTAACCATCATATCAACAGGCTAAATAAGGAAATCCAAGACCTTATCAATAAATTTAGAAAAAAAAATCTAACACTTATTCATGATAAAAATTCTCAGCAAATTTGAAGTAGATGGGAATGTCTTCAGCTGGATAAAGAATATCTACAAAAGAACTCTGGCTAATATCATGCTTAATGTTGAGAACCTTGAAGTTTTCCCATAAAGAACAGTCATAAGGCAAGGATATCTCCTACCACTACTGCATTCCAATGTGTACTAGAAGTCCTAACTAAAACAGTAAGACAAAGAAAGGAAGGCATACAGGTTGAGAAGGAAGAAGTAAGACTGTCTTTGCTGATGGCATGACCATTTAGAAAACCTGAAAGAATCAATAAAGAAACTTTTAGAAATAATAGGCAATTATAACAGGATTGCTGTATACAGGGTTAATACACAAAAATCAGTTGTATTCCTGTATAACAGCACTGAACCAATGGAATTTGAAACTAAAAAACATAATGCCATTTACTTTAGAATTCCAAAAAATTAAGTAGGTATAAATCTAACAAAATATGTACAAGATCTCTATGAGAAAAAAACACAAAAACCTGATGAATAAAATAAAAAAAGAACTGAATAAATGAAGAGATATTCTGTGTTCATGGGTAGAAAGATTCAATATTGTCAAGATATCAATTCTCAACTCATTTTATAGATTCAACACAATTTCAATCAAAATCTCAGCAAGTTATTTAATGAAAATTGACAAACTGATTCTAAAGTTTATTTGGCAAGCAAGGCAAAAGACTCAGAATAGCCAACACAGTATTTTCTTCAAAAATTTTTTTCTATTATTTTATTTATTTACTTCTCAGAGAGAGAGCACAAGCAGGGGGAGTAGCAGGCAGAAGGAGCAGTGGGCAGAAGGAGAAGCAGGCTCCCCATTGAGCAAGAAACCTGACATGCGACCTGATCCTAGGGCCCTGGGATCGTGACTTGAGCGGAAGGCAGATGCTTAACCAACTGAGCCAACCCAGGCATCCCTAGCCATCACAGTACTGAAGAAGAACAGAGTTGAAGGACTGACACTACCTGACTTCCAGATCACTATGAAGCTACAGTAATCAAGACATCGTGGTATTGGCAAAAGAATATAGAAATAGATCAATGGTACAAAATAGAGAGCCCAGAAACAGACCCATATAAATACAGTCAACTGGTCTTTGACAAAGATCAAAGGCAAGACAATGGGTCAAAGATAGTCTTTTCAACAAATGGTGCTGGAATAACTGTACATTCTCATGCAAAGAAAAAAATTAATCTAAACACAGACATTACACGCTTCCCAAAAATTAAAAAAAATGGACCATAGACTAAATGTAAAACACAAAACTATACAGCTCCTAGAGGATAACAAAGTGTAAAATCTAGATGACCTCAGGTTTGATGATGACCTTTTTAGATACAACACCAAAGGAATAATGCCTGAAAGAATAAATAAGCTGGACTCCTTAAAAATTTCCGATTTGTGAAAGACACTGTTAAGAGAATGAAAAAAGCCACAGACTGGGAAAAAAAATATATTTACAAGAGGCATCAAAGATAAAAGACTGTTATCCAGGGGTACCTGGGTGGTTCAGTCAGTAACACTTCTGCCTTCACCTCAGGTCGTGACCCTAGGGTCTTTTGTCAAGCCCTGCATGGAGCCAAGCTTGGACGCTGCCTCATGCTGGGGCTTCCTGCTGGACAAGGAGCCTGCTTCTCCCTCTCCCTCAGCTTGTGCTCTCTTGCTGTCAATACTTAAACAAAACAGTTATCCAAAATATACAAAGAACTTTTAAAAATCAACAATGTGAAAACAAATAACTCATTTAAAAAATTGGTCTAAGACCTCAACAGATACCTCAGTAAAGAAGATATGCAAATGAAAAATCAGCATATGAAAAGATGCTCCACGAGGTAGGTAACCAAGTAAATGCTGATTAAAACAACAATGGGATATCACTGCATACCTACTAGAATGGCCCAAGTCAAAGGCTGGCAAAAATATCGAACAATAGGAACACTCATTCAGTGCTGGTGGGAATGCAAAATGATACAGTTATTTTAAAAGACAGTTCAGAGTTTTTCACAAACGTTAACACAATCGTTTCATATAATACAGCAACTGTACTCCTTGGTATTTACTCAAAGAAGTTGAAAACTTTTATCTGCACAAAAACCTACACATAAGTAACAGATGTTTATCTATAGCAGCTTTATCCATAAAGGCCCAAACTTAGAAGCAACCAAAATATCCTTGAGGAAGTGAGTGGGTTACATGTCTGGTACATCCAGACAAGGAAATATTACTCAGCACTAAAAAGAAATGATCTACTGAGACATAGAAAGTCATGGAGGAAATGTAAATGAATATTACTAAGTAAAAGAAGTCAGTCTGAAAAGGCTACACATTGTATGATTTCAACTATGTAGCATTCTGGGTAAAGCAAAACTATAGATACAATGAAAGATTCCTGGTTGCCAGGGGTTAGGGAAGAGGAATAGTTGAATTAGCAAAGCAGGAGGATTTTTAGAACAGTGAAACTTCTCTGATACTATCCTGGTGGATACATGCCATGCATTTGTCCAAATTCATAAAATATACATGAAGAGTGAACTCTAATGTAACCTATGGACTGTGAGTGATAATGATGTGTCAATGTAGGTTCATCACTTATAACAAAGATATCACTCTGGTGGGGATGCTGATATTAGGGAGGTAATTCATATTTGGAGGCATGGCATATATGGGAAAGCTCTAACTTCTGTTCAATTTTATAGCAAACATAAAACTGCTATAAAAAAATAAAAATGAAATCTATTTTTTAAAAAGCAAGAACAAATTAAAGCCAAAGGAAGTTTTATAAGGGGAAATAACAAAGATGAAAGCAAAAAGAAATGAAGTAGATATTGACAAGTTAATAAAGCCCTAAAAATGGTTTATAGAAAGATGAATAAACTTGAAAATATTACGATACCATTTTTATATTGGAATTTTTAAATCTTCACGTATCTTAATTTTTATGTGCGAGGGTTAATTTTGTGTGTGAACCTGTCACATAAGGGATGCCCAGATAGCTGGTAAAACACTGTTTCTGGGTTGTCCTGTGAGGGTGTTTCTGGGTTGTCCTGTGAGGGTGTTTCTGGAAGAGATTTACATTAGAATCAATAGACTAAGTAAAGAAATTCACCTTTGCCAATGTTTGTGGGCATTATTCAATCCATTGAGAGCCTGAATAGAACAAAAAGGAGGAGGTAGGATGAATCTGCTCTCTGCTTGAGCTGGGACATCCGTCTTCTCCTACACTTGGATATTGGTACTTCTGGTTCTCAGGCCTCCCAACTCTAACTAGGGCTTACTTCTCTGGTTTCTCTGGTTCTTAGGTCTTTGGGTCCTGACTAGAACTACACCAGTGACTTTCCTGAGCCTCTACCTTGAAGATGGCAGATCAAGGAGTTTCTCGAGAAGCATGTGAGCCCCATAATATCCTTCATAATAAATTTATTTCTGTAAATCTGTATATAACCTATTACTTCTGATTCTCTAAAGAACCCTAATACATTATATGAGTTAGATTTACTGTTCTCATCACACTTTCCTCACACCAGTGTGTTGTAATTTGTTACCAGTAATAAATTACCAAATTTTAGAAGAATTCTTTATAACTAGAAATATTCAAGTTTATTCCTATAATGTTATTCCCACTAAAGTTTATTATTAAACGTGTCTTACCTCCAGCTGCTGTAACAAACACCATACACTTAGTGGTGTAAAAACAAGGACTTAATTTCTCAAAGTTTTGTTTGCTGAAAAGTTCAAAATCAAAGAGCCAGCAGATTCAATGCCTGGTGAAGGCCTGCTTCTTGGCATAGAGAAGGCTTCTAACTATATCTTCACATGGCTCTGAGAGAGATGGTATTTCTCTTGTCTTTTCTTGTAAGGGTACTAATTCTCTTCATGGGGGCTTTACCTTCATGACCTAATTATCCTCCAAAAGGCTCATCTCTTAATCCTCCTAATCTTAGGGATTCAGGCTTCAACAGATGAATTTGGAGGAAACACATTCAGTTCACTGTGTATAGGCTTTCCTGAAAGAGAAAAAACAAAAGGAAGTTATACTTTGAGAATTATACATAAGCACTGATATTTCCATGGGAATATGTCCCAAATTTGGATATCATTTGTCATACTTGTTGAAGTAGGGGGAAAAAGTTAATCACTAACTAGCCCAGCTAATGAGGTCCCTATGTTAGAACATGAAAAGTTGTCAAAACAAAATTACTTGGAATAAAATCATAGGACAATGATCACAGGACTTGATCAAAGGATTGAAGAAAACCAAGAGTCAGGTCTGTTGGCACCCACACCCATTCCTGTGTGAGAATCCATTAGATCCTAGGCCCAAGTTTATAGAGTTCCTTCTAAAAATAAACTCTGCCTTTTAAGTTAAGAGAAATGTTTTATGTTTCACGTGAATCTTTGTGAAAACTTTAAGCGATGAATTTACAAGCAGTGTCAAAATCTTTCAGGATAAAATATAGATTAAGTGGAATTATATTACTTAAATTTGTATTTTCTTTGTCACATTCCTGACTATCCCACATATATTTTTAGGTTCTTTCTTTGAATGAGGAGGACCATGACAATTTTACTTATACAATGTAGACATACAGAAGTAGGCCTGGGTCTGAGCAAGGATTTGGCAAGATATATTATGAGGAGAAATTGCCGAACCTCCTAACTCCATGGCTACTTTCTAGAGCATGTGCATCTTCTAGTCATTCAACAGCAGATTTATGAAGTGCTTAGTATGTGCTAGGCACTCTACTGGGGGCTTGGGGTGCATCACTGACAAAACAGATGTCTTTGCTCACAAAGTTTAATTTTCCCAAAGCAGAATTTTAATCATTTCATAAGCCTGCTTAAAAACCTTCAGTAGTTCCCCAGCTTCTGCTAAAATAGAAACAAATTCCTCGATCCTTCATTGAGAGAGTCCAGAAGCTGACTCAAGCTCTCTTTCCATGTTTTTCTCCCGTTTTTCACTTTCCTTGTGATGATTTTACACCCCAGTCAGACTGGGGGATTCTTACCCTCCAGTTTTCACCTCACCAGAACGCCCAGATGCCTTCCTTTTCTGCCATCTTCTTTAGTCCTTTCAGTTTTTATTTTTTCCTTCCTCCCTTTTGATTTTTTCTCCCTTCCTACCAAGCCAATTTATTTCCTCAGCAAACATTAATCCTGTGCCTACTATGTGCTGGACACTGTGGTAGATGCTGGGGAGGTAAAGACAGTTTTCTCTTGTTTCTACTCTTTGAAATATACACAAGCTATGCTTAGATTTGAGCATAGAATGCAAGTAGAACTGGGGTGAGGCAGAAAAATGTTAAACAAATGTCCTTCTGCCTATTTATTGGCTAGTGTCAAGCTATAAATTCCAAGAGAGCAAGACTGTGCATGCTGTTCACTTTATTATTATTTTTTTTAACCCCAGCACCTGGCACATTCTCTCTTATATCGCTAATACTCGGTTAATAATTACCGAATGAATGAATGAATGAATGAGAACTAGCAAATAAGACCACAAAATGACTTTAGAAGAAGAGTAACAGATGAGAAAATATTTGAGTTGCCCAGAATCCACGAAGAGAGGGAACTTGAAAGCCTTGGAGTAAGAATTATAAAACCAGTTAGGGGCTGAGTCTCCAGTAATTTTGAATTGTTACTCCTCTGAACTATCCCTAAGCCTGTTAAGGTATGGGAGAGAAAAGATTTATTTTAAAGGTATGTTTTTTGAATCCAGGGACCAAAAAAAAAAAAAATATTTTTTTCAGGTGCACTTCCTTTTATCAGGCAATCAATGTCACATCTATTTCCCTTTTCCATTTATTTGCCAAAAAACTGAGCTAAACAGGGCTCAACTCAACTCATCTGAGCCTCAACCATAAATCCAGAGGCCAATGTCTTGCCCATTGGGGTCTAGTGAAGATTAGATGTGATGACTGATGGCAAGAGCACTGCTCATGTTCAGTTACATAGGGGAAGCTCACTTAGGGAGGCTTCCTTAAATTCCCCAGAGAACTTTTATGGTCCTGCTGCTTTAGAGATAGGACAAACTGTTCGTCGATTCTAGTCATGTGATAGTAGCATGTCATGCAATGGTAAGTGGCTGAAAATTTTTGCTGTGTCACATCTCTTTGTTTGTTTCCTGTCCTATAAAACAGGTATAATTTTAGTATTTACTTTATAGGGTCGTAAAAATAAATGAGTTATAAATATAAGAGGCTTGGTGAACATTCTCAGCACAGAGTAAATATAGAGTGAATATGAACTCTTATAACACTCTTGGTTTTAATCAACCCAGAGCCTTCATAGCTGAACAGCATAAGGATTAAGAGCAAGATCACTCAGATCAAGCTGCTTGAGTTCATTTCTTAGGTCTACTAGCTTTTACTTTCTTTGTGAACTCAAGCAAACTAATGTCTCTGGGTTCAAATTTCCTTATTGCTCAAATGAAAATACTAACAGTACCCATGTTGTAAAGCTTTGTGAAGTTTAAAGTAACTAACTGATCTGACACTTAAAACAGAATCTGGCATGTAATTATAGATCTGTTAAGCGTTGTTTCTTTCTATAATGAAAAAGTGTTCCTGGTCCAGTAGGAGAGAGAGAAAAGAGAGATGTAATAAATGATTACAACATAACATGGTAAGTGCAGATAGACATGACCATACTTTGCAAACTGATTTATTTATGTGAAACATTAAGTAAATTACCACCTAACTGGTAAAGTTAACACAATGTATTTACTCAGGGATACTACTACTATCATTTAATTACCTGATTGGAATAACAAATATTGACAAAGGGAAGGAAACCCTGCTAGAGGAAATAAGCATTCTCTTAATGAGATGGCTTTGTTTTAATCATAAATGACTTAAATGTACTTCATTTGTTCTAGCTTTCCCAAAAGATTGTTCAACTGTGATAATAACAGTGGATCTGGCTCTTACTTCATAAAAGCAGAAAATATGCTTAATTAAGATTGCCCATCACAACAGCCTTCTGTAAATGTGCTATTTTCACAGCTTGCTTCACACCTCTTCTACCAGCACCTGGTAATTCTTTGCGTATCTTTGTCCTACAGAAGAAAACGCTGTCATCCTCTCAAACTGTGTCTAAATAGGTTGCGTGTACCCAAGAGTTCCGTGCTATTTCCTCACACTCATCAATCCCATCTGCCTACTGTCGTCCTTTTGTTCTTTCCATTTTGATTTTTTTCCCTATGGCTATGCTGGAAAGATTAAAGAGCAGACATCAGTTTGTATGAGTATATTATTAGGATGTGAAGTCAGGAATGCTTAAACCAAAGTCATCAGAACCAAAGTTATCAGAGCATAACATGTTAGGGTCTTTCAGTAGTGTTTTAGGACTGTTATTACATAAAATAGTAATCACTGCCCCTGGTTCTATATATATGCAGATTAGTAGAACATTCTGATTAATAGAATTCTGAACATTTGAAAATGTAAAGGACTATGCTTGACTTCTCTATTTTTCTGCTTGTTTCTTAGCTTTTTGGTTGTTTTTTTTTAGTTCAGATTTAGTTTGAAATATGTTTTCATCACCCTTTCTTCTCCTTGGAGAGGAATGGAGAAACTTAGTTAATGGCCATGTGAGTGATAAGAGATATAATATCCAATGAAATCACACAAAAACTCCCTTCCTTCTCCAGGCCAATGAAAGACGTTATGTGCCAGAATTATCTTGCCGGGACTGAAAGACTATTGCCACTGCAAATAATGACTTGAATCTTGGGGACAAAAATTTTACTTTCTTAAAAAAAAAAATTACTTTCTTAGAGCTTAACATTAGTCCATTTTGGCTCATTTATGAAGAGAAGTCTGAGAGTGTACTTGCCCTTAACTGTAAGTTATGCTAAATAATAAATTACATGGTAGGAATTTTACTAGTATGTTAGTTGGAATCTTTTGCCATTCTTCTTCATCAGCTGTGATATCAGGGCCCATGTGGTATTACAACATCTGCCAGCAACTGCAGCCCTACAGCCTTCCAAATGCAAACACAATAGAATTCCAGCTTCTCATTGACCTGAACGGAGTCATATAGGTAGGTTGGTGGAATGCCCACTTGACTTAGGCATGGGTAACATGCTCTTACCTGAGCTTTAGGACTGAACACTGGAGAAGGATGGCTTACATGGGAAATTTAGGGTATTATTAAACAAGCAAAAAAGATGAACTGGGATAGTAGGCACTCATAACACAACAAATGACATAACGATAAGTGATAACATGTCACTTAACAATCAGTTAACATGTACTGAACACTTATCATTTGTCAAGTCATGTTCTGAGTGTACTGACTCTCAAAAGAAAATAATTCCCTGTATTACTCTGTGTTACAATATCCCATAGAATTAGATAGAATTTGGGGTTTTTTCTCTGATTCTTCATTGAGACCCATGATTAAAAACTCAATATACTTGACAAGAAATTAAAATTATAGGATATTAAAGCTGGGAAATGTTTGGAGCTTTACTATAGAGATAAGTTACTATAGAGATACTATATAAGATATGAGAGGTAATAGAGAGGTAGTAAACATAGTGCAGGATTTTCCAAACCATTTTGATCAAGGTCATCTATACATAGAAAATTATTGAATATGTGTGTACATTACTAATGAACTATAATCTTCTACTACTCTATTAATGTATTGAATATGTTATAAAATGTACACCAAAAATGGAAATTACAGAACCGTTCTATTTTATTTTATTTTATTTTTAAGATTATTTATTTATTTATTTGACAGACAGAGATCACAAGTAGGCAGAGAGGCAGGCAGAGATGGGGGGGAAGCAGGCTCCCTGCTGAGCAGACAGCAGGATGTGGGGCTTGACCTGAGCCAAAGGCAGAGGTCTCAACCCACTGAGCCACCCACATGCCCCTACAGAACCATTTTAAAAATGAAATAGATGATATTTTATAATGTCTTGCTAACCATGACATCTTCTTGTTATCATTTTTTGTACAGTAGTCACTTCTCAGGATTCATCACTACGATGGTGGATGAAAATCCATAGTTCAGCTATTCTTTTGATAATTTCAAATACTTTGGCCAACTTATTTCCAGTATTGATTAAATAGGCTTTTTAAAATATCAGGTGATATTGCTAATAAAAACTAGTAATAAATCTAGGAAAAGTGCCAGTTGTGCCATTTTCTTATATATCTGTGTCTGAATTATTAGTATCTGCTTCAGTCTGTGGTTTGGTTTGGTTTTGTTTTTTACAGGAATCTTTGTACAACACTGTCTATTCAAAATAAAAAATATTACATCTGTAAATCCTCTTACCTGGGCATTAGTCATCTGCACTGAGAGGAAAAAGTCCTCTGTTGAGGACCGCCCACTCTTTCCTAAGGACCCCTCCCACATCTTAAGTGCTCAGTTATAACCCAATGAAGGACAGGTGTCGTCAGTCTATGTACTAGATATTGAAAAAGCTGATTTTTTCCTCATTTTTAAAATAAAGATAAAAATGGGTGCTAATATTTTCTTTTTCCTCCCACCAGCCCCCCACTTGTGAACTGCCTTGAACAGTCCTGATCACATCCAGATTATCTCTGGAGATCAGTGACTAGTGGCACAGAATGAGGATAGGCAGATACATTGCATGTCCTGGTCCTGCCTGCAGCCCACTGTGCAACCTTCATCTGTTGTTCGTCCGTTAGATGAGGAATATGAGGTCATCCTCATGGAATTTCATGACAATTACATGAGATAATTATTTCAAATTACTTCAAAAAGATTGCTGAGCAATCTTTTTTGAAGGGGAATTAGGTGCCTTAATTAGGATCTTGTGTGGTCTGAAGTCAGACTGCCTTAGCTAGCTCAAGGGCCAAGTCAGCAGTCTATGTGGTGTAACTTTGACAAGTTACTTATGCTTTCCAAGGCCCATCTCCTCCCTTGCAAAATGGTAGATAATATTGGCGGCACCAACTTCTAGGGTTGTTTTGAGGATTAAATAAAATAACATTTGCAAAGTTCTTAGCACAGTGCCTGATGTAAGGAAATTCTTTATGAGAGTTAAGTCTTATTTTCATGGTTATTCTAAGGATCAATTCAGAAAAAATAAAAATTTTTACTGACAGCCTTCATTCAAAATTATGATTATATATAATGTATTTTACACATAATATGAGCTTATATACTATATATGTTCGATATAGTGTATATCATACACATATTTATGTAATTACATATATAAATTATATATAAATTATATTATTTACAATTTAGATAATACTTTATATTTAGATAAAATATGTCTTTATAATTTAGACCAGTGACTCCATCATACAGAATGGTGGTCACAAAGTGAAGCCTGGGATTCCTGGGGTCTCCAAAACTCATTCAGAAGTACCGACAGGTCACAAGCATTTTCCTAAAGATACTCGGAAGTTAGTTTCTTTTTCACTCTCATTCTTTCATAAGTTTAGAGTGGGGTTTTCTCAGAGCTACATATGTGATACTGCAACAGACTAAGTGAAGAAGAAGCCATGAGAATCCAGCTGTCTATATGAGCCAGACATTGTAGAGATTTGTAAAAATCTTTTACACTCTTCTCACTAAATTTTTTTGAAATAGAAAGCTACTTTTCATAAAACATATATTACTTATATAACAGGCTTTAAAAAACTGAATTAATAAATACTTACTATTTAAAGTTTTCAGCTGGGGAGGAGGAATTGGAAGAAGCAAGGCAAAGGGTCCAAACTTCAAGTTACAAGATAAATAAATAAGTACGGGGGATGTAATGTACGACAGTATGGCTAACCAGTGCTTCTGTAAAGTCATTAAGAGAGTAAATCACAAGTTCTTATCACAAGGAGAAAAAAATATTGTTGCTTTTTGTCTTTTCTTCTTTCTTATTTTTTTACTTTATCTACATGAGAAGATGGATGTTAATGGAACCTGTTGTACTAATCATTTCACAATATAGGTAAATCAAATCATCACGCTATACACAGTGATATATGTCTATTGTTTCTCAAGAAAATTATGGGGGAAAATGTTCTGAGTTTTAATTTTCAGTAAGGTAAAATTTGATAGCTATAACCCATATAACCAAAGATATTGTGGATCCTTAATAATTTTTGTATAAATAGAGTTTGAAAACCAAAAAGTTTTGAGAATTATTGATACAGAAAATTGTCAATGAAAAATGACATCATTTTTAGCCACCAAAATTAGGACACATTCTATTCTTTCAGCCTGGAAGTAGACCACAGCTGCTAACATGAGATTAAGCTGGGTAGGTGAGGTGGCTCTCAGATGCTGGTGTAAATATGATCCTGGTAGGTGCCAAAGGATGAGTAAAAGGGAAGTGCCACAGCATCATGGTAGTTGAAAAGGGACTCGGAAATGTCAAATATCTTCATTATGGTCTTAGTGATGGAACTAGAATACCAAATGGGGTGTTCCTTCTCCAAATTTTTATCTGAGGGTGATATTTCAGATATAAAGATTACAGAGCTTTCAAGATTATTTGTCTTATGATTCCTCTGAAATGTAGTAGAAATAAATTATAAAACATGCATTTATTAAATTGTATTCTATCTGAATATTACTTTGACTCTTATGTTACCATTGTCCATTTCAACTAGATCTTATAAGATCTACCACAGAGAGGAAGGTTAACATTTTTCCAATTGTAAACTATCTAGCTGAAAGACATCATCATTTGTCATGTTTTTAAGTCCCCTTATAGAATTGTTTAACCTAGAATCTGTATTTTCCCAACAAAATGTCTTTTTTTTAAATAATTTTTTTAAAGATTTTATTTATTTATTTGACAGACAGAGATCACAAGTAGACCAAGAGGTAGGCAGAGAGAGCGGAGGAAGCAGGCTCGCCACTGAGCAGAGAGCCCAATGTGGGGCTCGATCCCAGGACCCTGGAATCATGACCCGAGCTAAAGGCAGAGGTTTTAAGTACTGAGCCACCCAGGCGCCCCTACAAAATGTCTTATACCTACATTACATTGCTCTTTTCCATTTACCTTGCCAAACTAAATAAAGAGGTAAACTAAGGTAATTCAAACTACCAAAAATTGAGTTTATTTTAGAATAGCAGGGGATCCATAATACAGGAAGCACAAATGACCCCATTGGTTTGAGGTGAACTGTATTTTGGGGCCAGAGTGTAAAAAAAGAAGTCCAGACAGAGTCCAAGCAGTAAATTCATTGACTTGAGGATGGGGAGAGATTCTCAGTGGATGTACATTGGTCAGATGAATTCTGGTTTTCTGGAAGTCAAGCATTTATGGGAAATTAGTCTGCCAGTTCTTAAGTTTTGTTTTCCTGCGTTTGCATGCGTGATTCTCCATTTCATAACCAGTTTATTTTATTTTTAAAGATTTTATTTATTTATTTGACAGAGAGATCACAAGGAGGCAGAGAGGGAGGCAGAGAGAGAGGAGGAAGCAGGCTCCCTGCTGAGCAGAGAGCCCGATGTGGGGCTCGATCCCAGGACCCTGAGACCATGACCTGAGCCGAAGGCAGAGGCTCAACCCACTGAGCCACCCAGGTGCCCCTCGTAACCATTTTAGATTGAAATCCTTTAACAATATCTAGTGATATTAAGGCCTTTTTTTTCTTTTTTCCTTCCTTCCTTCCTTTCTTTTTCTTTTCTTTTCTTTCTTTCTTTTTTTTTTTTTTTTTTTTTTTTGAGTGGAGGATTGGAG